>NC_080175.1:42376009-42573684 GCF_950295315.1 Erinaceus europaeus | reverse complement strand
GGAGGCACTCACATCATAGGCTCCCGCCTTGATCTGTTGGTACAGCTTGTGCTGGTCCTCATCCAGAATGGGGGGGTAGCCCACCAGCAAGATGTACAGGATCACCCCTGGGGAGAGCCCCAAAGCACAGGGCCTCAGGCCACCACCCCCGTCCCACCCACCTGCACCCCCCAGAGCCACCAGCACAGCTGCATGCCAGCTGGATGCAGGGGCGGGGACAGACACCTGGTTCCCACACCTAAAGGCTCTGAAGCCCTCGACTCCTCTGGCCTGAAGAAAGTGGGGGGGGGGGGGCATCAGAAGCCAGGGAGCTCAGTGAAGGCATGGGGTTCCCCGTATCCCCCACCACCCACAGCCCACTTCAGGACATCCCTATCCAGCTGGCCGCCTGGCATAAGACAGCAACAACAGGCTCACCTCTGTTCCCGCCACTCTGCTCTGACTGACCCCTGTGCCTCCCCTCCACCCTACTGCTGTGCACACCCATCCAGCATTTGTCCAGCACGAGGAGGTGAGCATGGGGGACAGTGTGGCCGGGTTCCCAGAGAGCACAGGAGCAAGCTGAATCTGGCAGAGAGGAGGCTACAGGCCCCAACTCCACCACCCCCAGCCCACACCATGGCCCAGGCCTTACCGCATGCCCAAATGTCCACTGGCTTGCCATAAGCTTCTTTGCGGAGGACCCTCGGGGGACAGGTATCCCGGTGTGCCAGCAAACCCTGGCGAGAGGTAGAGGAGCATGTGATCAGACTGGGGGGGCTCTGACACCCTCCCCTGCCATGCCCCCTCCCTGCCCCACAGGCCAGGTGCTCACCGAACCAAGCCTGCTGGTCTCCCTGAACCTCAATGGCCAGGCCGAAGTCTGCCAACTTCACAGCCGCCCCTTTGCACTTGCTAGCCAGGAGGAGGTTCTCTGGCTGGGGGGTGGGGGGCACAGCAGATGCAAGTCCAACCCCCAACACACACACACACACACACACACACACACACACACACACACACACACACAGTGTCTCCCAGGACCCCTCTACCCCACCCCAGGGCCTCTGCCAATGCAGATCAAGACTGCAGGCAGGGACAGAGAGGACTCACCTTGAGGTCCCTGTGGACCACCCCCATCTGGTGGCAGTGCAAGACAGCCTCGAGGATCTGCTGGATGCAGTGGCTGTGGGGACAGAAGTGTCAAGGCGGCAGCCTCCCACCCCAGGGAAGGCAGGATACACACAACTCTGGGAGCCCCCCCACCCCTCCACAGCCAGCTGTGGCCACCTCAGAAAGAGGGAAGAGAACAAACACTGGCCAGGAAGGGGCTCTGGGGCCCCCTCCTCACCCCAAAGCGAACAGAGAATGAACCAGGTATACAGCGTCTCATTCTGCCCTCCTAGTGGGCCAGGCAGGTGCCCAGCAGAGAAGCTCCCCGCTGAAGACCCCATGCCAGGGGCTTCCTCCTAGCCACAGGGAGCCCCCTCCTTCACTGTCCTGACCCTGTAAGTCCCCCATGGTCCCCTGAAAGCCTGATGCAGAGCCCTGAGGCCCAAGCCTGCCCTCCTGTCGGCTCCAAGGTCCTGATGCTCGGCAGGGGCAGAGCTGAGCTGTGAGCTGTGGATAGGCTGCAGGGAGGGAGTCCCCCCAGCCCTGAGCTCCATGACTCCACTCATACGCCTGGCCCCGTGGAGAATAATCCCCTCATGTGCTCCCCACCCCTCACCCCGCATCAGCATGCCCTGGAGGGGCGCCCAATGGGTGCCTCCAAGCTGGGCCCTTTGAGGCCCTAATGCCCACAGGCCAGGCACAGACTCAAGGGGCAGGCATACCCCCTCCCACAGGCCTAGGCCCCAGGCCCAGGGTTCAAGGCCTGCCTAGGGATCCAGCCTGAAATGGCTTCAGGCTGGGGTCCTCCCCACCCCCATGGCCTGCCCTCCTGGTTAAGGCAGAGCTGGGAAAGGAAACCAGAGATGTGTGGACAGGGTTTCTGGGGTCCTTGCTCCTTCTGGATTGACACCAGGGGAAGCCCCAGCACCCCACAACCCCCAGGAAGGGGTCAAGATGCTGGGGTCTGAGCAGGACAGAAAGAAGGGCAAAAGGCCAGGGGGCACTGGCCCAGCTGGTCTGAGCAGTCACACAATGACCCCAAAAGCCCAGTCCTCCCTTTGACATCAGGCAGCCCCCCCTGGGGGATGGTCTCAGGCCATCTGGGCCCAAGGGCCACAGTGGCCCCAGCAGCAGGTCCCCTCCAGGGTCCTTGCGAATCATGCTTCCTCGCATCTGATGGGCACAGGGACCCCAAAACATGGGGAGTAGGGTATGGCAGGGGTACGGGTTGGAGGCTGTGGGTGACAGAAGGCAGTGGAGACGTGGCCAGAGGCAGACAGGGGACAGTTTGAGAGCCTCAGGAATCTGGGATGAGCAGACATGAGGGCACAAGGCAGGGGGCAGGGACACCCCACACACGTGTAGGTCCTGGAGGAGGCAGGCGACAGGGGCCAGGGATACCACACAAGACGGGGACTGTAGGCCATGCCTCCCACTCATCCACTGCAGAGCTCAGGAAGGCCAATAGCCTAGCAGTGCCCAGCAATGAGCACTGAGGACCACAGGGCCCATCAGATGGTGCCTATGGCTCTGAGGATGGGGAGCTGCAGGTCACACCCGGCCCCAGCTGGGACTCTGATGGCCACCCCCTCGTGCTCCTGGGGGTGCTCAGTCAGCAGCAGCCCTGCCTACAGGACTGGGTGCTAGCCAAGGTGGTCATCTGCCCCCCCCCCATCCTTGCCTGTCCTGTTCCTTCCCCCCACCAGTCCAGCAGGTGTCAGGGGGCAGGGACATCCAGCCCCTCAGAGCAGCAGGGGCAGCCCCGTGGCACTGGCCAGTTCACTTGTCAATAGGAAAGAAACCCCTGTGTCCTCTTGTGGGCCACCCCCAACTGTGATCCTCAAAGAGCCTTGAAAGACACCATGTCCTTGGCCCTGATAGTCCAGCCTGCAGCCCCCTGCTCTGCCCTACCTGGCACTGCCTCCAACTATGCTATCTCTCAGCATCGCATGTGCCAGAGCAATTCTCTCTCCACTCTCATTAATAAATAGCTAAAGCTTAATAAAATATTTCTTTCTTTTTCTTTTTCCTTGCTTCCAGGGTTATTGCTGGGGCACCACGAATCCACTGTTCCTGGTGGCCATTTTTTCCCATTGCTGTTGTTATTGTTGCTATTGGATAGCACAGAAAGAAATCAAGAAAGGAGGGGAAGACAAGAGGGGGAGAGAAAGATAGACACCTGCAGACCTGCTTCACCACCTATGAAGCAGCCCCCCCGGCAAGTGGGAGCTTGGGGTTTGAACCAGGATCCTTGAGTGGTCCTCGTGCTTTGCACTATTTGTGCTTAACCAGGTGTGCTATCACCTGACCCCCAATAAAATATTTCTAAGATGGACAAAAACAAATAATTTGGCTGGGTGGTGGTACACCCAGCTGAGCACACAAGTTACTAAGTGTAAGGGCCCAATCCCCACCTGCAGGGGGGAAGCTTTATGAGCAGGTATTACAGGTGTCTTTCTCTCTCCATCTCACCCTCCCCTCTCAAATTCTCTTTGTCCTATCAAATAAAAACCAGAAAGGGGGGGAAGAAAAGAAAAGTGGCTGCCTAGAGCAGTGGATTCACTGTGTTGGCACCAAGCCCTGGTGATAATCCTGGTAGCAAAAAAAAAGAAAAGAGAAAGAAAGAAAGAAAGAAAGAAAGAAAGAAAGAAAGAAAGAAAGAAAGAAAGAAAAGAAAAGAAAAGAAAAGAAAAGAGAATTCTTGTATCTGTTGCACTGCTGCATTTTTTTTTTCCCCACCAAGGTCTGCACTGGGTTCAGTGCCTGCCAAATCCACTGCTCCTGGTGGCCATTTTTTCTTGTCCTCTAGATAGAGGAGAGACACCAAAGCACCACTTCACCACTCACAACATTTCCCCCTGCTGGTGCTCCCAGATCCTTGTGCACAGTACCTGCTGGCTTCTCACTACTAAATGTGCATCCCTGCATGGGGGAGGGAGGGTGGCAGTGATGGATGGGGGTGCCCTCAGCAGTGCAGGCTGAGCCATGTTATTGTGTGATTCTCCTGTAATGCATGTGGGTGTCTCCAGGCCCACAATGGCAAGTCACAAATCCGCCACCCACCTCAAGAAGCCCTGCCATCCCAGCCAGAAGGAGCTCCCAGCCCTGCTGCCCACCATCTTGGGGGAACTGAGGTAGGGGCCCCCATGGGGACAGTCAGGGACCCCTCTCCTGCCACAGACCAGGCCTGCCTCCCTCCCCACGCTGGGAAGGGACACCTGACCTGTCACTGGGCAGGCCCCACTCCTTCGAGGGAGGCCACGAGGGCTGCTTGGACATCTGGGGAGAGCCAAGAAGGCACTCCACACTCCCTCCTCTCCTTCCCCACAAATATTCACCCCAAGCAAGCACCCTCATCAGCCGCCACCTCCGAGAGAACTGAGTACACCCCTAGGCCCCCAACTCTTACACCTCCAGAACTGGCCACTGAGCATGCCCAGGAAGGAATGACCACCCTGCTGACTATCCCTAGGAAAGACTGCACATCCCGCTGACCAGCCTTGGAAAGGTCTGATTCCCACCAGGAAAGGAGCACAGGCTTGGGCAGGTGGGCAGTGAGAGAGGACAGGATAGGGCAGGGCCTCACCCACCTGGCGTCAGCCTCGCTGTAGTACTCTCGTGCCACGATGTCCTCAAAGAGCTCCCCACCAGTGACCCTGGGGACAGGGCAGAGGGAGGCCACAGATTGGGAAGCTCCGTCCCCTCCCACCACTGTGCCACCACCACCCAAAAGGCGACTCTACCACCATCGGTCACCCCAGTCCACAGACACTCCACCTGACGCTGCTGTGACCCTGAGGCCTCTGACATTGACCCCTCCCCTCCCCGCCCCCCCCCCCACACACACACTCAGAGCTCCCGGCTGGAAGCTGAGGAATGGGGCCAAGCCTCTAGAGTGTGTCGTGTCCCCCCCCCCCCCCCCCCCCCCGGTCTGTTGACTCTAATCCCAGGCCTAGGAAACCCATCTCTCTCCCACCCGTCCCTCCCCCAAGCCTTGAGGTGAGGCCTTTGCAGAGAGCAGAGGGTTGGAGAGGAAGTTCTTGGGGACAGTAGTCCAGGGGGCCATGTTCCAGGACAGCCTGTTCTCGGCCCCTTCACACTCTCCCATGAACCGGTGTCTGGCCTGCAGGTCCTGGGATTCAGCTATGGGACCTCTGGGGACCTGAACTGACCTCTGGGCTGGGGAAAGAAGGCGTGGGACATAACAGGAGACAGAGGGACACGGAGGGTGCAGATCTGCCCAAGTTCCTCATACAACTTTGCCAGAAGACCCCAGAGCTTTCCAAGCACTGAGGGTATCCCTCTGTGGGGCTCACTCCTCCCAGCACCAAGCCCCCCCATTGTACCCCCATTCCCATTTGCTCTGAAAGGGGTGTGGGGGCTCACTGAAGTAGCTGGCAGACAGGCAGGGCAGGTGATAGAGGGGAACTGGGTGTCCCCAACTCCAGTCCAGCTTAGTGGGGAGGGTGTGTAGGCCATGGGGGGCCTCAGGGCCCAGAGTACCCGACAGTCAGAAGCTGGGCCTCTGCAGGAGGGTGATGCTCAGAGCAGGTGGGGTGTTCTCCTTCTGCCCCCTGCATTCATGCCCCCAGCCCACACCACACACAAGTACACGGAGAGTATGAAGACAGGGCCCTGCCCAGAGATGAGCCTCTGCTGCCAGACCAGGCTTCTCAAGGAAGAAGTTGCCTGCCCACCCCCAACCTGTGCAGGGCCACTGGAGGGGTGGCACATTGTGAAGAGGCCCCAGGAGCTGGGCACGAAGCAGGCCTGACACACACACATTCACACTCACTCGAGCTTCCACAAGCAGGCCAGACCACCCCGCCCTTGTGCTGGGCCTGATGTCCACCTCCTTCCCCTCAGCCCCCAGGGCCCTAGATGCAGACCCTGCCAGGCTGCCTGAACTGCTGTTGGGGTGGGGGGGGGGAGGTCAGCACAGAAAGGGGCTGGGCCAGAGAAGGGGTCCTCAGCTCCTGTCTCCAATGCCTTTCCAGTTGGAGCCCGGCAGGAGGCACAGGTGAGCAGCCTGGTGGCAACAGTTTTCACCCAGCCCTGGCTTCTCAGCTGCTGACTGAAGCTGTGTCTTAGGGGACACAGGTAGCCCTGCAGGGACAGCCCTAGGCTCTCCTGCCTACAGGACTCTGCCTGTGGCCCCCACGCCCCATGGTGCAAGTGTCACAGGGCCCTTGAGGGAGGGGGCTCCTGCAGGTGTGGCCTATCACCACCCCCACGCCCAGCAGGCAGTGAAGTAGCAGGGCCATGCCCCACAAGTCACATCAGGGAGCCCTTCACAGAGCACACATGCACACCACACACACACCCTCCCCATGCTCAGCAGTCCCATCATCCTCACGTGCATAAGTGTGAACATACACGCTTGTGCACATGTACTCAGGTCTGCATCGGCCTGTGCAGGAAAGATGGTAGGGAAGGTCCCACCCTCCTCCTCCAGTGGTGGCTCCCCTCCCCCTGGGTGGCCTCCAGACTGCCCAGGGTGCATGGTGACCTAGGGAAGCTGGGGACTGTCCTCCAGGAGTGGGGAGGCCAAGGACCCTCCCTCCCCCCCGCCCACCACCACCACCACCACCACCATGCTGGAAGCACTTACAGATCAAAGACCAAGTAGTGGAAGCCCTCCTCCGAGATGCTGTCATGCAGGCGGACTGTGGAAGAGAAGAGTGTCATGAGTGGAGGAGGGGAGGGGAAGGAAGGGGAGGAGAGGGGAGGTGAGGAGGTTTAGTGATGTGGGGCTCTGGAGGTCATCCAGCTCACAGAATGCCACACAGGAGCTGAGACAGGAGGTGCCCAGAGCCCCTTCCAGCCTTGTCCCCTGCCCAGGCTCTGCAAGAAGTCCCCTCCTGAAGCCCTGCTCCATGGGGTGCTTCATGTCAGGCAGCCCCACCTGTTCCCCTCCCTGGCAATGACCTGAGTCTTGGCAGGAGCCAGGACCCCCCACAGGCCTCCCATCACCTGCCCTGCACCTTCACCAGCCTATGGGCTATTAGAAAGATCAAGTAATTCCCACAAGCACCTGGGACCAGCAGAATGTCTATTGTCACTGTCACCATGTCCTCCTCAACTGAGGGTCCTGGTGCCCTGGACTAGGGCACAGTGAGAGGTTGGGACAGAGGGAAGGGGCCCTGCCCAGAGTAGTCAAGAGGTCCTGCCAGGAGAAAGCAGATGCACTGAGGAAGCTGCTCGTTTCCTGTCTCCCCAACTTCTGTCCCCCCTTCCTCCATCTCTTGTCTCCAAGACCCTTCCTGCCAAGGCCTCCTGTGGCCTCAGCTCCTGTCTCCAGATGCCTTTCTGGAGAGAGCCCAGCAGGGGCAACAGCCCAGCAGCTGTCCATTTGCAATAAAGGAAGCCTGAGGACCAGGAAAGGGGGTGCCCCAGGGAAGGTGGCTTCTGCCATTCTCCCTCCAACACACACACACACACACACACACACACACACACACACACACTCCCACAGGCAGAGCTCAGTGGGGGCCACTCCTGGGCCTCTCTGTCCCCAGCCCAGGACAGTCCTCCCTGAGAGGCTCTTCCAATCCCATCCCCAGCTCCATGAAGATAAGGGGGTTGGGGTTTCACTAGGGTGGGGGTGGGGGTGACTCTTCACCCAGCAACAGGCCTCTCTGGTCACTGGGGCTGAGGTTGGTCTGGGGCAAGAGGAGGAGTCATGGGGGCATGGACACATTATTGATTTTTATAAAAGAGAGACCCAGAGCATAGCCCAGCTCTGGCATCTGGCAGCACCAGGGACTGAACTTGGGACCTTTGAGGCCTCAGGCATGCAAGTTCTGCACTCTAATACTGAGGCTGTCTCCCCAGCCGCACATGTTATTTTATTATCTTTATTTAGTGGATAGACACATCCAGAAACTGAGAAGAAAGGGGGAGACAGAGACACCTGCATGCCTGCCTCACCACTTGCAAAGCTTTCCCCCTGCAGGTGGTGACGGGGGGCTCAAACCTGGGTCCTTGTGCATTGTAACATGTGCACTCAGCCAGGTGCGCCACCACCAGGCCCAGTCCCACGTGTTAATTTTAAAGTGTTTTTGGCAGCCCAGGAGGTGGTGCAATGGGCAAAATGTCAGACCCTCAAGACTAGATCCCTGAACTGGATCCCTGACATCACACGTGACAGGTGATGCTCTGGTTCATCCCTCCTTTCCTCTATCTTCCCTTCCCCATAAGTAAGTAACTAACTAAATGAAGACACCTTTAAAATATGTATTTTTTGCCACTTAGAGAGACAGTTCACCATGCAGGGGGCCTGCTCTGCCCTGCCCTGAGCACAACCCAGGTCTCCCAGTCAGGGATCATAGAGGAAGCTCTGGAGCTGTGGTCTCTGTCTGTGCCCCCCCCCCAGCCCCTCTCTAAATGAACAAAACAGCTTGGAGTGATGAAACTGCACACGCTTGAGGCCCCAGCTCCACCAAAAAAAAATGAACAGGCTCTTTCACTGTGTTAAAGAGAAAACTGCCCTCAAGCCCATGATCTCACAGGATCACTTCTTTTAAATAGTGAACTGCTATAGAAGTCATTTTAACAGAGATAACAAGTAAATAACATAGGGGTGGGGGGTTGACATGCAGACATGGTGACTAAATACAGTCCAGGTAGAGCCTGAGCCAGCCTGGAGGTCCTGGGAAGTGGGTGGTGGCGGTGATGTGGGGACAAGGGGACAAGGACACAGCTCCCTCCTGCAGGGCCCAGCAACTGCTAGCAAAGGCTGGGGCTGCAGCTCACAGACCTTGTGAGTCTCACTGATTTCTCTCTGGTCTACAGGGAACGTTCCACCTGAGCCCTCGTGTTCTAGAATATTTCGCTTAGACAGCCATGTCCCAGCTCAGGAGCCCTGGTGGGAGATTTCTCTGCCCCTCCCAAATGGTCTTCTGGGCCCTCCCTGAACCTCTGTGCTGTCAGTGACAGGGTGGGGGACACGGGGTCCCCAACATACAACATGATTAGTTGTGTGCAGTCATGGGTGGAGCGCTGATTGGTCTGGGTGTTTGCAGATAGGAGGCTTTTGTTTTGCCCTCCTGTGCTGTCCTCATCAGGGAGAAGTCTCCCCAGGGCCACCTGATGCCCACAGTGCCCACCTTTCCAGACAAGAGTGGGCAGCTCCATTCCTTGAAACCAGGGGTGGGACTCACCAGCTCAGAGTCAGGCCAAGGTGAGAAGCTGGTGTGCAGGTGAGATGCAGAGGGGAGGCCGGGGAGGCTGGGGGAGCGAGCCTCGGAGAGAAGGCTGAAATACTCCACTCCCTAGCCATGTCCCCAGGTCATTTTAGCAGAAGAATTCTGCCACACTGAAATCTGCAGACCCTGCCACCAGGAGACCCATTCTGATGCCCAAAAACATTGATGAAGATCTGGGCAGAGGCTCACCCAATTAAATACACATGTCACTGGGTGTGAGAACCCAGGTTCAAGCCCCCATTCCACACCTGCAGTCCTCACTTCTCTACCTCTCTGTCTCTGTGCCCTCACCCTTGGGGAAGCCGCATTTTGAAGATGCTTTGAAGACGGCATCATGAGTAGGGAGCTGGGCCCTCAGACACCTATGTGAGGAACCTATGTGAGGAACCATCCTGCCTTGTGCCCCCACTGGGCTGCTGTGGGGCCCCTGAGATGGGAAACACATTTGTTCCCCAACTGAGTCCAGGGAAATGGGCACATTCATGACAGAACTCCATGCTATAGGCACCAGACCAGGTCTCTGGGCAGCTCAAGGTTGTCTGCCAGGTCTGCACCCCAAGCCTCTGCTCACCAATAAAAGGAGTCTCCCTGGAGTCAGTCAGGGGGCCTCAGTCAACACCTGGGTCTCAGGGTGACTCAGCTCAGCTCCCCCTCCATAGCACTGGAAAGGAGGCAGATAGGGAAACTGAGGCTGTTCCTGCCCGTGCCTGCAGCACAGCTACCTCCTGAGAAAGCCGGGGTGAGGAGGAGCACCCTGTCTACCTTGGGGGCTGGAGCAGCTTCTGTTTGGGGGAAGGCTGGGGACACAGTTCATAGACCCTGGAGGCCTCACCAATTCCTCCCCAGTCTGTAGACTCTGCCTTGCCCAAGCCTGTGTATTTGAATGTTCTGGAATGCCCCCACACACATACACACACACAGAGAGCCCCACATTGCCTCTCCCATGTTCTGGGGACGAGGATGTCACCAGCACTCTAGGGACTGACAGGACTGACCAGAAGCAGGACAGCAGGCCTGCACCCTGGGCCGGCAAGGAGCTAGCTATCCAGCTAACACCCAGAAAGCATCAGGGGCCGGCGAGATAACTCTGCTGTGCACATGGCCCAGGTTTGAGGCCACCCCCCCACCCTGGAGGAAGCCTCAGTGCTGTTATCTCTTTCTCTCTCTGCCTTTGTCTCTCTTTATTTATAAGAAACAGAGCTGGGCCTTCATATTCTCTCTCTCCCTTTCTCTCTCTCTCTCTCTCTCTCTCTCTCTTTCTCTCTCTCTAAAGGAAGAGGGATCCTGGAACTGCTCCAAATCGGGGCATTCTATGGATGCAGGGTGAGGGATGCTGATGGAGCTCCCCAGGTGCCCTGCAGATCCCCATTCAGGGGGGATCCCCCAGCAAAGAGTGACCCATGGACATGGAGTCAGAACCATGGGCAGGCTGCCAGGATACAGAGTCCTGGACCTCACTGAGACCTAGGCTGGAGCCTAGGAGCAGTGCAGCAGTCCCGTGAGTTACCCCGAGGGGGCCTATCAGGGACCAGACTTGCCTCCCCTGAATCCCCAGCAGGGCAGGTAGCTGTGGGGGGTGGGGTAGGCAGAGACAGCATTGGGGGTGCATGGGCAGAAAGCAGGCTCCGTAGGCCAGCTCTTACCCATAGCCAGGCCTGCAGCAAAGGATGAGAGGTGCCCACATGGCAGCAGAGGCCAGGGCTTGGGGGTGAGCAGAGTGCAGCCAGACGTCAGACCCCCACTGTCCTGAGACCCATACCATCCCTGCTCTGCTCCTCCAATCAGTAGCCCCCCACCCCACTCTGAGCACCCCGAGGGGCAGCTGTTTAAGCCCAGATATCACCACTAGACTGCAGTTCTGGGCACCCTGGGATGCTAGGGGACATGAGAGATGCTCCAGGAGCAGAGATGGAGCCTCGGCATGGCTGCCCCACTGGGACCTGAGGTGCGGTGTGGGTCCGTCTTTCCACTGTGGCGTGGCATCCTGCAGCTTCTCCGGCTGCCAACTTCTGAGGGCCTGGTGCTCTCACCAGGATGCAAAGTGGGGCAGAGACCCTGCTGAGGGAGGTCCCTCTCCCACTGCAGCCATCCCCCAGCCCCAGGGACCAGGAATACAGAAGGGAAAGTGGGTCCTGAGAGTTTCTCTCTGCAGCTGCTTCCTCTGTGGGAAGTTGGGGATCCTCTTGGGGAGACACTCACCAATGTTGGAGTGTTTCAGCAGACGGCAGATTCGAGCTTCTCTCTCCAGCTTCTGGTGATCTGGGGACAGAAAGGGACAAAGAGTCACCTTGGCAGCCAGCACCTGTGACCCTCCCCAGCCAGACTGCCACACATCCAAGGGGGTCATCCGGTCAGTTAGGGGCATCCCCAGGCTCCATCAGACCGCCATCAGCGGTGCTGGAGTAGGAAGGAAGGAGACCAAGGGGAGAGGCTCTGTTAGCCCCAGAGCCCAGGGCAGCCCTCCCCAGACATCAAGGAGGGCCCCCATGGGTCTAGTCCCTTTACAAGAATGCTGGTGGTGGGAGGTGGTACACTGTAAACACCTACACAGCTACAGAGGTGAAATCGCACTCCTGAAGAAAGCAAAACATGGAACCAGGTGATGGCATACATTACCATGCTCAAGGACCCAGGTTCAAGACCCGCCCCCCCTCATCTGCAGGTGAGAAGCTTCACAAGCAGTCAATCAGGGCTATAGGTGTCTTTCGCCCCTTTCCCTCTCAATTTCTCTCATTCTCTACCTAATTAAATAAAGTATTTTTAAAAGAAAGGAAAATATATAACAACAACAACAATACGTTTGGAGTGTGTGTGGAGCTGGGGCCTCACACACGCTTGACTTCCCACCTCCCAGGCCACTGTTTCACTCAGAGAGAAGAGAAACCACAGCACCCAAGCTTTTCCTGGTGCCCTAAGGTCTCTCATGTGATGCTGGGGGGCTGAAGTACAGACCTCAAGGGTGCAAGGCAGGCACCCCACTTAGTGAGCTATTTCTCTGGCCCTGATAATAAAGTCTGAATAAAAAGAAGCAAATTAATAGAAAGAAAAGAAAAAAAGACAGGGGCCAGGTGGTGGCACATCTGATTGAGCACACATTACCATATGCAAGGACCAGGTTCAAGTCCCTACTCCTTACCTGCAGGAGGGGGGGAAGCTTCATGAGTGGTGGAGCAGGTCTGCAAGTCCCCCCCCACCTCCCCTTTCCTTGTTAATTTCTATCTCTATCCAAAGTAAATAAATGACAACAAGAAAAAAATAAACAGTTGATGGAGACTGTAATAACTGAAACAAGGAATTACGACAAGCCAGCCAACATCTGCAGACACAGACCCTGGGCACTGGTGGGGGTGGGGACTCAGACCTCAGGGCAGACTCCCACCCCAAACCTCACCCTCCTCCCAGTACAGTAGTGCCCAGGGAGGGGCAGTGACAGCAGGTGGCAACAGAAGATGGGCAGGCACTGCTGGTGGGAACCACGTGTCCTGGGGAGGGGGGGAGAGAGCCCACTTCATCTTCTCTGTGGAGATCAGGGGTGAGGCAGAACATTTCAGGGGTGTGTGGACTCTAACACCTGACTCTAGTGGGGGTTGGGGGTGGGGGGTGCTCGCCTACAGGATAAATCAGGGAGGGCTGAAGGGCCCTTTACTCTTCCCCAGGGTTCTGTTTTGCAAACTGAATTCTGAACACATTCCAAACTAGAGAACAAAACATAGTCCTGCATAGTGCTCTTGTTCTGTCATGAACGCACCTCACTTCGGGAGCCCTGTGCTTCCCGTCCCTTTATGAGGTCTTTTTAAAAATGTTTTTAAGGGAGTTGGGCAGTAGCGCAGTGGGTTAAACGCACATGGCGTGAAGCGTAAGGATCGGCATAGGGATCCCAGTTCGAGCCCCCGGCTCCCCAACTGCAGGGGAGTCGCTTCACAGGCGGTGAAGCAGGTCTGCAGGTGTCTTTCTCTCCCCCTCTCTGTCTTGCCCTCCTCTCTCCATTTCTCTCTGTCCTATCCAACAACAGCAACAACAACAATAATAATAACCACAACAATGATAAAACAACAAGGGCAACAAAAGGAGAAAAAATGGTCTCCAGGAGCAGTGGATTCATGGTGCAGGCACCGAGCCCTGGCAATAACCCTGGGGGTAAAAAAAAAAGTTTTTAAAAATACGTTTTATCTTATTTTAATGAGAGAGATAGAGAGACAGACAAGACAGACAACAGAACCCTGCTCAGCTCTGGCTGATGGTAATGCTAGGGATTGAACTTGAGACCACAGAGCCTCACGCATGTGTCTTCTACATAACCATTATGCTGTCTCCTTAGCCCACTAGGTCCTCTTCTTCCTTTTTGTGAGACTGGGACCTCATCCCTGCATCGGAACACTGCCCCAGGCCTACCTTTTCATGCTTTCTATCCGAGATGGATTGAGGGAGAGAGACACCGCAGCACCATTCCACCATCCATAGAGCTCCCCCTAATGTTATGGTGTCCCCATGTGGTGCCAGGACTCAAACCCCAGGGCTCACACAGAGTAAGGCATACAACGCAAGTGGGTAAACCGATTCCTGGCACCTTCGTCCTGTTTCTGCAGAACAAGGACATTGCCTTACATAAGCTCAGCTCACTCATGCTGTGCAGCAAACTGGATGCAGAGCAGATGCTGGGGTCTAACTGGATGCCCCAGTCATGGCAGAGGGCTGCCTGTGCCCCTTGAGGTGGAGGCTGGAGTGAAGCTGAAGCCCAGGAACCCGCAGAGCAAGGAGGTGGGGAAAGCAAAGACACCTTCTTTGGAGAAGAGGCCTGGTTGCAGTTATAGCAAAAAAAAAAAATTTCAGCAGAAAATCGAGGTTGGGAACCCACATTTGGGAAGCAGATGACAAGCCTGTTGTATCAGTGAGACTAGTGCCAGGGAAGAACCCCCACCCCCATCTATCTGTGGAGAGAAATGACTTGTCTGGGGATGAGAAAGGGAGCCACTGCAGGATCCCGGGCCCACCCCACAGTGGGAGTTCATTGCCCCTCTTAGCTGCACATCAGACTTGGCCTCAAAGGTTCTAGAACTCCATGTGGTGACAACGCATTGCAGCAAAGGCCAGCTCATGTGTGAAGTCACAGCGATGGTGACAACATTGTATGTTGGGCAAAGGAGGGACAGCTGTCTATCCTCCTTTATCTTTTTTCCTGAGTTTGGAGAATGATCTTGTATTACTTTTACCTTTTATTTATTTATTTATTTTTGCATGGACATTTGGAGCTGGGAATTGAACCAGGAACCTCAGGTTTTACCAGTTGAGTCATTTCACTGGCAACATATCCAGCACCTTCAGTTCTGCACTCCACAAAGGGAAATCACTAAGTGTATGTGCAGAAGCCAGAACGTCTGACTCCTTCAGTGTGAAAACACACACACTCATACACACAATACAATACATACACTCACATACACACTCACACACACACACACACATATATATATACACTCACATATACACATACACACACTCACACAGTCACACATAAACACACACATCCTCTCCCCCCCACACACACACTTGCTCTGAGGAGGGAGGCCCCAGAGACAAACAGGGAAGGCATGACACAGAGCTATTTATTTCTCCTAGCAGGGAAACACCCCACAGATAAAATTCATTCCTCATTTAAACCCCCATAAATGCAAGTGTCAAAAAAAGGCAAAAAAACAAACAAACAAACAAACAAAAAAACCTCAGCATCACCTGAAGGTGCCAGGGGGAGCTGGAACTGGAACTGTAATCACCCACCACCAGCCACCGCCACCTAGACTCCACAGCCCTGGAGAGCCCACCAGGCCCGGATGCTTCTCCAGGAGATTCTGCTGTCTCTGTGCTGGGCTGCCCCCACCCAAAAGCGTGGGACCTCCACAGGCTTAGTTCTGGAGTGCCAGGAAGGGAGGTGGTCCTGGAAAAGCCCTCAAGAGGGCAGCCCCCAGACCTGTAGGAGCTGGGCATAGGGGCAGGGGGCTGCTGGGGGGGAGGGACATCAACTGCTGAGCCATCACCTGCCACAGGATAGTGACACAAAAAGGCACAGGTCCCTGCCACACGAGGGCGCTCTAGGCACACTGCAGGTGCAAACACTGCAGGAACCCCCAGATGAAGTCTGGGTCTCTCCAAGATGGGAACTTCCCTAGGTAAGGTCCCGAGGGTAGGGGCACCCTGAAGGCCACAGGAACACAGCAGAGCAGCCCCCAAGGGTGAGAGAGGACCCTGTGGTGCCTGCAGCCTGGGGCACTGTCACAGAGAGAAGCAAACCGGAAAATAAGTGCCCTCCCCACCTCAGACCCAAGGTGCCTCCCTACTCCAGGCCCCTCCCTCGCCCCCCTCAGGCCCCACTTGCTCCCCAGTGAACAGTGACTCACAGCAGAGTTGGGGAGGCAGAGGGGGGCAGGAGCCCAGAGACGGGGGACAGAAGGGATGTGGGTGGGCCCTGGCCCCCTGCCAGCTGCCAGGCAGGCGGCAGTGCTGTCACCAGCAGGAGGCTCCTGGCGAGGCGGGGGTGGAAGGGACAGTGACGGGAGGGGGGGCTCCCACGCCCCCACTCCACCTGGGGATGCCAGACTCACCTCAGACAAGGTCATTCCCAGAAGTCAAGGGTCACCTGACATGCAACCTCACAGCACCCAGCATGCATTGAGGGAGGTCTCAGGAATGTTCTCCTTGCCCATCTACCTCCCACTGATTCCTGACAAGAATAGGTCTTAGCCCAGAGCACATGGGGTGACCCAGGGAACTGGGGCTGGGGCTCCCTCCCACCCTATGTCCTCAATACACAGACAAGGACCCAAATACCCCATGAGCACTGACAGCCCCTCCCATCCTTAGCAACACACACTGTCAAATGTCTAGAGAGAAGTTTCTATAATCTTCGGAGACTTGGGGATCACTACATGGGAGGCTTGTGGCAGCCTCTACTGAGCCAGGGAATGGGACAGGGTGTGACAGAGAAGGCGAGGGGTGGCTTGGGGCAGAGCTCTGGGCTCCCAAGCATGAGGTCCATCCCTGGTACCACACACACCAGGGGCCTCCTCAGCCCCTCCCCTTCTGGCTGTGAGGTTCACTTGGCTGAGGAAACTGATGGAAACCAGGTGAACCCTCAGGTCAGCAAGGGTCCTGTTGTAGCCCCTGGGCGCAGGGTCAAGGGGTCAGGCCAGTTTGGAGATGAGGAGGAAAAACACCACCCAATGTCCTGAGGCCTCCATCCCGCTGGGGCAGTCACAGAGCTGGCATGTCCCCGGGAAGCAGCACCCTTAAGCTTCCAAGGGGCCCCCTAAGAAGTAGGGTTGTTTCTTCCCCGCCTGGAACTTTCAGATGGAGCAAGGAGTCAGGGGTGAGGGAAGCTGGGTCATCCGCCCAGGTGGAGGTGGCAGAGACCCAGCCACTCCCATGAACTTCTGGAACCTTCCACAGGAGGACGTTCTGACTCCACCTGCTCTTCCAGGGAGGTGGGGAGTCCAGCATGCACCCCAGTCCCAGGCAGCCATGCAGAGTGGTGGGGCTGTGGGGGGCAGCCCACTCACTGGCTTCCTGCCAGCCTTTTGTTTTAAAAAGGCAATGTGACAACTAACAATTAGTACTCCAGCTCCGTGGGCAAACCCCACCCCCACCCCACAGACATACCCTGGTTGTGTCACCAGGGGGGTCCATACAGGACTACGGGGCGGGTGCAGTGGCAAGTAGTGAAGCCCTGAGTCCCCGGAGGCCCCCTCCATGGGGTTCACAGGGACCACGTGGCTTCCAGCTGTGACAGCAGTGTGTCCTCTCATAGGATGGAGCAAGGAGCGTGGCTCAGCCTAGAGACAGACCCAGCACCTTGAGGTGAGGGTTGAGCTGAAGGCCCAGGCTGATGGGGATGGGAACGGCCACGTGGGCAGACACCCTGCTCCCATCCTGTCATGGCCCTACAAAGGAGGTCCAGTCCCGCCCTGGCTCCCAGGCCAGGCTGGCACCCAGCACCTGTGCCTTGCTGCCCAGCCTCCACCCAGCCCCAGTCCCAAGTCCCTCACTCCCGGGTCCTCGTCCCTTCAGAGACGCAGCCTGACAGGCCCTCCGAACCTTCTAGACAAGGTGCCTGAGGACCAACCCTCCACTAGCAATAGATGGTGGCTTCTTTTGTGCAGCAATAGATGGTGGCTTCTTCTCTCTACGGGGTGGATGGGGGGAGGTGGAGTGCAAGCAGGCAACACAGCCCAGGAGGTGGTGCAGTGGATGAAGCACTGGCTTCTCAAGCATGACATCCCAAGTTCAATCCCCAGCAGTGCATGGGCCAGAGTGGTGCTCTCATGGTTCCCTCTTGCTCTCTCTCTCATGTTAATAAATAAGATCTTTAAAAAATAAGACCAGGGGGCCGGGTAGTGGCACACATAATTGAGTGATACATTATCATGTACAAGGGCCTGGGTTCAGGTTCCCCCTCCCCACTTGCAAGGGCGAAACTTCACAAGCAGTGAATCAGGTCTAACTCTCTCCCTCTCTACGTCCCCCTCCTCCTCTCAATTTCTCTCTGTCCTATCCAATAAAATAGAAGGGAAAAAAATAAAAGGAAAAATGGCCACTGGAAGCAGTGGATTCACAGTGCCAGCACTGAACCTCAGTAATAGCCCTGGAGGCACTAAGTAAATAAATAAAATGAGCAAGTGAAGCCTCAGTGGCCATAGGCACATGCACACACATACACACACACTCCACACCAGCCTGGACGATCTGGCCCTGCCCCCTAGTGCCCACCTGCTCCAGCCCTGCCCTGCCCAAGCCCCTCTCTGATGCTGCACCCAGGAAAGGACCAGCTGAGGCTTCAGGGCCCAGGGCCCAGGGCAGGGGTGGGCTCGAAGCTCAAGTCAAGCTCTCACCTCAATTTAGGTCTTCCGTGTGGCCCACGGCCCTTGCATACCTCAGCTGGGCCACATGTCCTCTTCTTTAGGATGTATCCCGAGATGGGGCTGGAGCCCACCCCGCTCATGAGATCAGCCCCAGCTCACAAGATCAGCCCATGGGTTCTGGGTTCTGACCAGAGAACACCAGCTGGCAGCACTAACCACCAGGTGGACTGGACAGGCCTCCCCCCCAAAAAAAAAAAAAAATCCCAGGCCCCAGGGGGCAGTTTCAAGGGGGGTGGGAAGCTGGGCTCTAGGTCAATGGAGCAACATCACCTGCAGAAGACTCCCCCCCAGCCCCTCAGAGACACCCTAGCCCTGCTCAGGGAAGGGGCTCCCAGACCCAGAAGTTCAGATGTCCCTACCAGGTTAGTGGGGAGAGAACAAAGACTCTATGAGCTCTGAGGCTCTGTGTCCCCTCCAGGCTCAGCCACCTGCGGCACCTGCATCCACTTATGTCCAGGCTGCTGCAGCCCCCCCACCCTGATAATCCCCCTTGCCATGCATTCATTTGGGGCCCTGTGTGTGAAGCTCAGGATGGGGCTGAGATTCCTGGACAAAAATACCAGGCTGGGACAGGAAGGTCCAGTTCCAGACCTAGGTCTTCCAGTGCTCATCCCCAGGGCCTCCTGGTCCTTTTGAGGGGACAGATCAGGGACTGGCAGGACTGTCCATAACAGTCCTATAGGACTGTTGCACCATTGCACCGGCATTGACCCCTCCCCCCACAGTCCCAAGTCTGTCCCTGTACCAGGGATAACCAACTCCTCACCCTCCAGTTGCCCAATGGGGTTGGGTGCACCCTAAGTTCACTGGGCATTTTTTCACCCAGGTCCCGGGAGGTTCTGGTCTTGGACCCAGGAAACTGTATCACAAAGTGTTCGCAAAAGGTAGTGTTACCCCAGAACCCACAAGCAAAAGGATCCTGGAACTAACCCCCTTGCCCCCACACACACACCTAGACATGGCCACTAAAACAGGCTGAGAGTCCACAAGGGTCCCCAGGACAGCCTGGCCTCCACTCTGCTATCCTCACCCACCCCCATTTTCAGAAGCTTTAACAACCAATTTGGCTTATGAGTTAATTACAAAAGATCTATTCTCCAACAACTCTAGAGCACTGCCAGACACACACACACACACACACACACACACACACACACACACACACACTCATTCCAGTAAAACTGAAATTTCAGGTAAGCAACAAGAATGCTTTCTTTTCTTTCCTATTTTTTCTTTTTAGCAGAGCCCTGTCAGCTCTGGCTTAGGATTGAGCCTAGGAACTCAGAGCCTCAGGAAGGAAGAATCTTTTCTTCATGCCTGTTCTCACTCCAGATAAACCACCACCATTCATTCTGGTGTAAGCACCCTGCAGTTGGGGCATGCAAGTCTCACAACTTCTTTTTTTTAAGTGGCTCTGGGGAATGAACTTGGGGTTCCATACATGTTGGTGTCACTGAGCAGCCTGCTGGGCCCATATTTTTTCATGTCTTCTTTAGAGGGAGAGAGAAAAGGACAGATAGGAAGAGAGGAGAGAGAGGGAGAGGAAGAGACAGATACTACATCACCCTCCCCCCCACCATCCATGAAGCTCCCTCAGTGCTACCCAGGGTGCTACCTCATGTGGTGCAGTGTCCTGTCACTGCTTTGCCACCCGAGGTCACCAAGGACTCAGGTGGTCCCTTGGGAGGGGCTGTGCATTCCTAGATGGGATGAAGCGGCCCCTGCACAGGCACGGGACTGAAATCTTCAGGAAGTGCTCTGGGCTGCACACAACCCTTCTGCAAGCCCTCCTCTCACACAGCCGAGAGCACTTGAGCATGGTCACCTGGCAGGCCTGGGTGGGACTCAGGGAGACAGTGTAGACCCGGAACCTGGGGGAGAGATAGTCAAGGCACAAAAGCAGGGTGCACAGGCTCCAGATTCACACTGCAGGTACACAGCAGGGGCCAGGCAGCTCCATAGGCTGGGCCCCTGCTGGCACTCAGGGAGCTCCCCTGGAGCAGGGCTCAACCCCACCGTCCCATTCCCCCCACACCTCCTCCTCCCCCTCCTCTTCCCCACCCTCCTCCTTCTCCTGTGCTCAGCCTCACACGGGTGCATTGGCTCATCCCCTGCCCTCTGAGCCCAGGCATGTGGGGGTGATTGCTATCTTCCTCATGACTCAGGGCACCTGGAGGAGAGCTTTCCTTTAGCCCTCCCCCCCCCCCAGGTGAAAGACCGAATGCTCCTCTGCCTTGGGGTCTGCACACAGCAGGACGAGTCCACCCTGAACTTGTGCCCTCCCAGCACTGCCCGCCTCACAGGGGTGCACATCTCTGCATCCTGGGGCCCCTGAGCGCCTGTGTCTGGGGGTCCTCCTATCTCTGTGCTCTAGGTCCCTAAATGCCTGTGTTCCCAAATACAGGTGCATCCCAAGTATAGGAACACCCCCAGTGCAGGTGCACCCCCTAAAATTAGATGTACCCTCAATGCAAGCGGATCCCCTAAGTGCAGGCAGATCCCCAATGCACATGCACCCCCAGTGCAGGCACACCCAAAGCAGGTGCATGCCCAAATACACGTGGATCCCCAATGCAGGTGCACCCTCAATTGCAGGTGCACCCTCAATTATAGATGCACCCCCAATTACAAGTGCATCCCTCAATGCAGGTGCACCTCCTAAAGCAGGTGCACCCACAATGCAGACACACACCCAAAAACAGGTACATCCCCCAGTACAGGTGATGCCCAATGCAGATGCACCCCCAAATACAGAAGCACTCCCCAAAATGGAAGAATACTCCCAAATGCAGGTCTCTGGGAGAAGCATGATCCCCAGGCCACCCAATGACCTGTCTCAGGGCTCAGGGCAGACGCAATGTCCACTGCACCTGCAGGCTCCCCCGCACCCCCCACCCCCACCAGCTGCAGCTGGCACCCACAACCTCTGCGTGCCCCCCACCAGCCCCCACCCCTGCCTACCTCTGGCTGACAGCTTCTTTGTGTTGATGATCTTGGCTGCATACTCATGGCCAGTGCAGAGCTTGACGCAGCGGCGGACCACAGAGAAAGCCCCCCTGGAAAGAGAGGGGAGAAAGAAGCCTGTTAATCCCAGGAAGGCAGAGACTGATGGGGGGAGCATCCCACAGACCCCAACCAGACAGCTTGGCCAGTGGGGGCTTCAGGGAAAAGCAACAGCAACATACCTGCCCTGCACACCATCCCCCCTTCCCCCAGGCTGAACAGAGGGTGGCCCTGAGACCCAGTGCTTGGTCTTTGGGCTCAGTGCCTCCACCAAGCCCCTCAGGCCCCCCTCATCCCAGAGCAGTGAAATCTGTGCTGGAGCCAGACTAGAGCAGAGACTCCACGAAGGCTGTGGAGGGAGAGGAGAGCATGGAGCCATGGAACCCTCCTCCGGCCTCTCTGTCACCTGTGTTAGCAGGCTGTGAGGGCAGGTCCCGGCCTGGGAAAGTCACAAGCCCTCAGGGGAATAGCAGTGGGGTGGGGAGAGCCTCAAGGCTCAAGAGAGGGAGCTGGGAAAATGGGTCAGGGCTGTGCTAACCTACAAACACTGACCCCCTCCCCCAAGAGGAGGCGGGGTGCAGGGTCACTAATAGGAGGCAGGAGGAGGGTTTAGGGTCCAGTGCCCTAGGGTGCAGGGAGACCATACTTTGGTGGAGGGTGGTGGGAGGCTGTACCCCCATGACAAGCCCTGTCAATCAACACATCCTCAATACAATGATTTGGGGAAAACCAGGAAAAGAAAAGAAAGAACACGTGCTGACTGTGTCTGTTACAAGATGACATGGGAGGGGGCTCAGCTGTGGCTCACCTGGTAGAGTGCACATGTTACCATGCACAAGGACCTGGGTTCAAGTCCCTGGACCCCCCTGCAGGGGAAGAGCTTCACAAGCAGCAAAGCAGGGTTGCAGGGGTCTCTATTCTCTCTTCTCCTCTCTCTCTCTTTCTCTCTCTCCCTCCTTCCCTCCCTCCCTCCTTTCCCCTCCCTCTCTCTCCAACAAATAAAACACAAAATCCAGGAAATTCTATGTCTCAAAAACAATGACAGACACAATTTTCTCTGGAAGTGCACACCCCCAGCTCTGTCTATAGGAGCTGATCCGCTCCTGCTGCAGGGTGGCCAAGCTCACGCTGGTCATTGCCATGACTGGTGCTTCACGTCTCTTGGACAACTTTTTCAGACAGAAAGAGAGAGACAGAGACAGAAGCAGAGCAAGCAGAGAGATACCATGGTACCAGAGCTTCCTCCAGTGCAGTGGAGGCTGGGTTCGAACCTGGGTCAAGTGCACAGCAGAGCACAACACTATCCAGGTGAGAAGACCATATATTTTTACAGGGGGGAAAAAAGAATCCAGGGAGCCCTCAAGCCCCAGAGAGGTCAGAGGGCAAAGGTCTCAGGGGCACTCAACTTGTTGACACTACTGGTTTAATCTGACTTTCAGTCATTTTCTAAGAATGTCACACCTGCTTCCATGAGACTGGAGCCAGGACAGGGTGAGGAGGGAGGAGGAGGCTGAGAAAACATGGGAGAAGGGGCCAGGGAAGCCCCTAGGCCCTTCCTCTGCCTCTGCTCCCCCCAGGCCAGCAGGCACAGCCCCCATCAGGACACAAGCTCTCCCCACACCCAGCACCCCAAAACCCACAGGCACCTAGATCCAGCGCTCGGTGCATGGAAAAGCAGCAGCATCAATCAAAACGCTCTTTTGCTAGGATCTTTTTAGCAATTTCACTTCATAAAAAAATTTTAAAAAGCAGTAATACCACACTCAATCTAACTGAACATTTCCTTCACAACCAAGCAGTGGCTTGACCCAGGTCCACTGCCTCTCAATTATTATTTCCTCAATCAGCCAGGGAGTGAGAGGTGGCAGGGCTACCTCAAGGAGAAAGGGGGGCCCTATCTGAACCCTCTTCCTAGCTACTTCTGTAGGTTATGTTATCAAAATGTCCTTTACCACTCAAATAAATAAATAAATAAAAGGGCTGGAGAGAGAGCATAATGATTATGCAAACAGACTCATGCCTGAGGCTCTGAGGTCCCAAGCTCAGTCCTCAGCACCACCATCAGCCAGAACTGAGCAATGCTCTAGAAAAAAAACAGTAAAAATAAAACAAATAAAAGGACAAAGCCAGAGACTATTCACCCAACCAAGCAAACACTTTGCAGTGTTTTGAGGACCTAGGCTCGAGCCCCAGGCACCACATGGAAGCACCTGCACGGAAGTTTTCAGAATGGTGGACTAGATATACAAAAAATTGCCCCAACTACCCCCTGTACCTGCACCCCAACACCGAGGCAGTGAGGGGCTGCCTCTGCCGCAGGGTCAGCTGAGAGATGGCAGAGGGGAGGACAGCCCCTTCTGGCCCCCAACCCAGCCCTGAGGTCATTGAGGCCAGTGGCTCCATGATTTGAAGACTGTGCTGTCCGGGAGAAAACTCAGCAGGGAGGGTGCCAGCTGTGTCAATGCATGACCCAGGTTCAAACGCAGCCTTGACCACATGGCGGAAGCCTCACTGCTGTGGTCTTTCCTTCTCTCCATGTCTCTCTGTCTCTGTCTCTCTCTCTCTCTCTCTATTTTTACTATCTTTATTTATTTATTGGATAGAAACAGCCAAAAATTGAGAGGGACAGGGGAGATAGAGGAGAAAGAAAGAGAAACACCTGCAGTTTTGCTTTACCATTTGCTAAGCTTTCCCCCTACAAGTGGGGGCTGGAAGCTTGAACCCAGGACCTTGCGCTCTGTAACGTAACACGCTCAACTAGGTGCGCCACCACCCACCCTCCCCCCTCCTCTCACAGAAAAAGTCAGCCCAGAGTGGTGAAGCCCTGGTGATGAGAAATAAAAATAAATTATTTGACCCCAAAATCTTTATCTGCACTATTCCAACCTTTAGGTTCATGATGAGTCAATAATTTGTTTGGCTTTATATGTTAACTCTCTTTTCAGCCACCAGGTTCCAGATGCTAACATGATGCCAACTGGACTTCCCTGGGCAGACCCCACCAATATGTCCTGGAGCCTTGCTTCCCCAGAGCCCTGCCCCACTAGGGAAAGAGAGAGACAGGCTGGGAGTATGGATTGACCTGTCAATGCCCATGTTCAGCGGGGAAGCAATTACAGAAGCCAGACCTTCAACGTTCTGCATCCCACAGTGATCTTGGGTCCATACTCCCAGAGGGATAAAGAATAGGAAAGCTATCAGGGGAGGGGATGGGATACGGAGTTCCGGTGGTGGGAGTTGTGTGGAGTTGTACCCCTCTTATCCTATGGTTTTTTTGTCGACGTTTCCTTTTTATAAATAAAAAAATTTTAATTTTTTAAAGTTTATTTTTACATTATTATTATTGGACATATATAGAAAGAGAGGAGTGGAGGGGAGACAGGAAGAGAGACACAACTGCAGCCCTGCTTCACCACTCATGAAGCTTCCCCCTACAGGTGGGGACCAGGGGGTTTGAATCTAGATCCCTGAACATGGAAATGTGTGCTCAACAAGATGCACTACCTCCCGGCCTCATAAATTCATTTAAAAAAATAAAATAAAGGGGGCTGGGAGGTGGCTCATCCGGCAGAGCACATACCTTACCATCTTCGAGGACCCAGGTTTAAAACCTGGTCACTACAGGGGAGCATCTGCAGGAGGGAAGCCTCAGACAGGAGCGGAGCTGTCTCCTTCTCTCTGTCTGTCTTTCTATTGGAGGAGGAGGAGAAGAGGGTAGTAAGCAGAATCCACTGGGAGCAGAGGGATTGTGCCGATGATGGAGACGCAATAAAATAAAGATTATGCACAAGTGGCCAGAGAGGTCAGCAGTGAGAGGAGAATCAGGGTGACCTGCCATGGCTGACCAGATGTGGGAGGATGGGGTCCCTAGGTAGGAGGAGGACCCTGGGCCCCCCTAGGCTGCAAGGTCTGCTCAAGCATCTGAAAGC
The DNA here is from genome assembly GCF_950295315.1 of Erinaceus europaeus. Classification (NCBI taxonomy): domain Eukaryota; kingdom Metazoa; phylum Chordata; class Mammalia; order Eulipotyphla; family Erinaceidae; genus Erinaceus; species Erinaceus europaeus. The sequence goes on along the minus strand of NC_080175.1, from coordinate 42,548,544 downwards.
TTAAGGGTGGGGCCGGGGGCCTGAGTGTTCCATGGTCCACATGGGCCACCAGAGTGAGGGGGAACATGGGAGAGAGCTCGGGCACCTGGAGGTATGGCCTCTATCTGCCTGCTGCCTGCAGCTCTCGGGCCCTGGGGCTGCCCCTTGCAGCTAGTACTGGGCATCTACCCTCCCAGTCCTACTGGTCTGCCTTGTCAGCCTGCAGAAGCTTGTGACAAAGACCAGGGAGGCTCACTCAACCAGCCTGAAGGTCCCGAGGGCCTGGCACCATCAGTAAGTAGGGTGACTGTGGGTCCCTGCCCAGGGGGGTGGAGAGATGGCTCAGCTGGTAGAGCACACTCATCATCATACACAAGGACCTAGGTTTTAGTCCTCAGCCCCCACCTGCAGAGGGGGAAGCTTCATGAGTGGTGATACCTGCAGGTGTCTCTCTCGCTATCTCTTCTCTCTCCACTTTTGTCTCTATTTTTTTTAATATGGTTGCCAGGAGCCATGGATGTGCTGTGCACACAGCAGGCCCCAGTAATAACCCTGGTGGTGGGGGAGAGGGGACTGGAAAAGGGAAAGGAGAGTCTGCTGGGAGTAGTGCAAGTGCAAAGTTCCAGGGGGAAATAACAGGAAAAGATAACAAATCAGTAAATAAAATTTAAAATATTTATTTTAAAGAGAGAGTGGAGAAGCCAGGCAGTGGCATACGCAGTTAAGCACACATAGTACAAGGACCCGCACAAGGATCCCTGTTCGAGCCCCTGGCTCCCCACCTGTGTTGGAGGTTGCTTCACAAGTGGTGAAGCAGGTCTGCAGGTGTCTGTCTTTCTCTCTCCCCTTTCTCTCTCAATTTCTCTCTGTCCTACTCAGGAAAATGGAAAAAATGGTTGCCAGGAGCAATGGATTTGTAGTGCCAGCACTAAGTCCCAGTGGTAAGCCTGGAAGCAAAAGGGGGGGAGAGAAAGAGAGAACGATTGAAGCTGGAGAGCTAGTTCACTTGGTAGGGCACATGCCTTGTCAGGCATGCAACCCAGATTCATGCGCTCAAACTATCAGAACTGGCAAGACCCTGGGAAGGCGCTATGCTATGGTGTCTCTCCCTCTCCAGTTCCTATGTCTTTTTCCATCTCTCTTTCTCTTAGTGAAAAAACAAAATTAAAAGTCAACATGGAAGTAGTGAAACCATAAATACATGAGACCCTGCTACACACACACACACACACACACACACGATTAAAATTACAAAGAGAAAAGCAAAAAAAAAAAAAAAAAGGATCAAACTCTTGTTTAACTGATAAATCAGAAATTCTCACTTGATTTTCTGGGTAAGGCTCTCCATACACAGAGGAACCCTCGTCCTTGGAATGAATGACTCTCCTGACCTCCCAAACAACTGCCCCCCCCCCCAGGTCTTCCTGGGAACAGGCTGAGCAAACAACAGAAACTTCCCCAGACACTCTCCCTGGTCTGTGCTGTCCTAGATGGGCTCTGTCCCTCTCCCCCACGTCTATTTCTGTTTGTCTCTTTCTACCTGAAAACATCAGACCAGGGTGCTGAAGCCCTGACACTAACAAAACAGCAACAACAACAAAATGAAGCCAACTGCCATATAGTCATCTGCTAACATCATTTTTTCTACCTTTGATTAATGTAGGGTTTTTGTTTTAGCCTGATTTAAGCAGTCTGGTGGAAAGTGGGAATTTCCTTTATTTGTATTTATTTTTTATTATCTTTATTTATTGGGTAGAGACTATCAGAAATAGAGAGGGAAGAGGAAAATAGACAGGGAGAGAGACAGAGCACTGCTTCACCACTTGCAAAGCTTTCCCCCCTGCAGGTGGGGGCCAGGGTCTCGAACCCAGGTCCTTGCACATTATAACATGTGTATCCAACCAGGTGCGCCACCAGTTGGGCCCTGAAAATGGGAATTTCCTTATGAAACAGAGGACTAAGACTGTTTTGGGCTTTTTCTTTCTTATATGTGCTTTCCTTTTTATAACAAAAAATATAAAAGAAAGAAAGAAAGAAAGGAGAGAAAGAAAGAAGGGAGGGAGGAAGGAAGATAGATGATCTGGAGAGATAGTACAGTGGCTATGGAAAAAACTTTCAGGGAGTCAGGCGGCAGCACAGCAGGTTAAGCGCACGTGGCACCAAGCGCAAAAACCAGTGTAAGGATCCCAGTTTGGGCCCCCGGCTCCCCACTTGTAAGGTAGCCGTTTCACAGGCGGTGAAGCAGGTCTGCAGGTGTCTGTCTTTCTCTCCCTCTCTCTGTCTTCCCCTCCTCTCTCCATTTCTCTCTGTCCTATCCAACAACAAAAACATCAGTAACAACAATAATAACTACAACAATAAAACAATAAGGGCAACAAAAAGGAATAAATTTTTTTTTAATCTTAAAAAAAAAAAAAAAAACCTTTCACATCTGAGGCTCTGAAGTCCTGGGTTCAATTCCTGTACCATAACCCAGAGCTGAGAAAAATCCTGACAAAATAAGAAAAGTGGAAAACATAATCCACACCCACAGTCAAAAATGCAATCAACCATAGCTGGGCAAGGTGGCTCAGCACAGTACAGGGCTTGCAAACATGAGGTCCTGGGTTCAATTTCTGGCACTGCATATGCCAGAGACCAGTGCTCTGGTCTCTCTCTTTTGTAAAATAAATATATTTTTTAAATGGAGTAACCCCAGGTTTGAGCCCGGCCCCCACTGCACTTTAGGAGGCTTGAGTACTGATATCTCCCAATCTCTCCCTTCCTCTCCCTCTCTCTCCCTCTTCCTCTCTCTCCTTCTCCCTCTCTCTCTCCCTCTCTCCCTCTTTCTCTCTCATATGTCTATCTGAAAATATTAACCTACAATGCTGAAGCCCCAGAAATGACAACAACAGAGAAGCAGGCTGGGAGCTCATCTGCAGTGCCTGCCCCACCCTGCCCAGAGCACCCTGAGGTGTGGATACTGTGCCCCCTTTCTTCTCAAGCATCAGCTCAGGCTCCACTCCTTCTCCTGACACCTGCCCCCAGGTCACCTGGCAGATGCCTCCCACCCCCATCCCAGGACCCAGCTGCTCCCAGCCTCCCTGTCTCCTTGTGGAGCAGGGGGTCGGGGGTGTGGACAGCAGACCGGAGCACACAGCTCAGAGACCTCCAGGACCCTGCTCCCACCTAGGGCAGCAAGTTCCACAGATCAACACCCCAGCACTCCAAGTCCTTGTAGCCTAGTGAGAGGCAGCCCGAGCCCGAGGGAAGGCTTCTGTGGCCAGCCAGCATGACAAGGTCAGACTTCCTGCAGCTTCAGGGGTCCTGTCAGTGTCTGTTATTCCCCACCTTGCAGAAGCAGCCCCCCACACCCCAGTTTCTATCTTCCTGCTCAGAGACATCAAAGTCACCTGGGGTCTCTGTGAACATCCTCCACTGCATAAATGCACTCCTTCCTTATCAGATGAGGGCTGATTCCAACAGCCTTATTCCTCTCCCAGCCCTACATCCTGTTTTCTTTTTCAGAGCTGGACCCTCAAGCATGTGCTCCTGGGCTGCTTCAGCTTCCCACTGAGATGGAGATGGGGAGACAGTGAGCTTCCCCCAGTGCCATGATGCTCCCATGTGGTGCCAGGGTTCAAACTTGGGCCATGCACATGGCAAAGTATAAGCCCTACCCAATGATATGTCCTCCCACCCCCACAGAAGATCCTCTTCCGGGAGTCGGGCGGTAGCACAGCGGGTTAAGTGCAGGCGGCTCAAAGTACAAGGACCAGCCTAATGATCCCGGTTTGAGCCCCCAGCTCCCCACCTGCAGGGAAGTCGCTTCACAAGCGGTGAAGCAGGTCTGCAGGTGTCTATCTTTCTCTCCCTCCCTCTGCCTTCCCCTCCTCTCTCCATTTCTCTCTGTCCTATCCAACAACCATGACATTAGTAACAACAACAATGATAACTACAACAATAAAACAACAAGGGCAACAAAAGGAAATTAAAAAAAAAAAAAGAGATACTCTTCCAAATCAGGCTCTGAGGTGCTGGGGGTTCAGACACATGAGTGTTGTTGAGGAGGCACAACTGGACTGGTAACACCCACACACACATATCCTGTACCCCTAATTCTGCCTCATGGAGTAAAATGCTGGGCTCACTGAGCACAGGCTTCTAGAACCTCATTCCTCAAGCAGTTCAGACGCTCAAGAACCAGTAAATCCACCAATTCTTTTCCTTCCACCCTAATTCCTCCCTCTCCTCTGATGGTAGGTCTCTGCAGACTTTCCTGCAGCCACGTGGGTTGCAGGGCTGCAGTGAGGGCTGTGCCAGCGTATCTGGCCAGAGCAATCTTTATTCCACACCGTCTCCAGAGGGCCGGGTGCAGGGAGCAGGACTCTATTCTTAGCACACGCACTGACCCCCTTCTGAGACTCTGAGCCTCATGCGTAAGACTGGGCGCATTCTGCTAAAAAAGTGAAGACCCAGGATGAGGAGGAGGGGTGATGCATATGTCCCCATGCACAAGGACCCACGTTCAAGCCCCCACTCCCCACCTGCAGGGGAAGCTTTATAAGCAGTGGAGAAGGGCTTCCGGTGTTTCTCTCTGCCTGTCTCTCCCTTTCTATCTCTCCCCTCTCAATTCTCTGTCTCTATCCCCAGTACACGCACACTTCTTTTTTTTTTTTTTTTGCCTCTGGGGTTATTGCTGGGGCTTGATGGCTGCACTATGAATCCAATGCTCTTGAAGACCATTTTTTCCCATTTTGTTACCTTTGTTATTATTGTTGTCATTGCCATTGCAGTTGTTGTTGTTGGATAGGACAGAGAGAAATGGAGAGAGGAGGGGAAGACAGAGAGGGGGAGAGAAAGATAGACACCTGCAGACCTGCTTCACCGCCTGTGAAGTGACCCCCCTGCAGGTGGGGAGCCAGGGGGCTTGAACCAGGATCCTTATGCTGGTCCCTGTGCTTTGTGCCATGTGCACTCAACCCACTGTGCTACCACCCAGCCCCCAAATAAAAACATATTTTAGAAGTCATCAAGTGCTCCAAACCAAGGCTTGATTTATTGCTTTGTCTGAGCATCTAAACTTAATGATAAAGTGTCAGTCGAAATGAATCATGTCAATAGGCATTACACTGTAAAGAGTACAAAGACTTGAGGAAATAGTCTTTTAGTGTTTGAAAATATTTGGTTAAGAGTCAGGTGGTATTGCAGTGGGTTAAGCGCATGTGGTGCAAAGTGCAAGGACTGGCATGAGGATCCCAGTTTGAGCCCCCGGCTCCCCACCTGCAGGGGAGTCCCTTCACAGGTGGTGAAGCAGGTCTGCAGGTGTCTATCTTTCTCTCCCCTCTCTGTCTTTCCCTCCTCTCTCCATTTCTCTCTGTCCTATCCAATAATGACGATATCAACAACAATAACTACAATAACAATAAAAACAAGGACAACAAAAAGGAAATAAATAAAAGAGAAAAAAATTTTTAAAAAAGAAAATATTTGGTTAACAAAAAAGGGCAGCAAAGCCCCCACAGGGGAGCAGGAGGATGTGATGGGCGCCCACTCCCCACCCCCTGCCCCACACCAGCCCAGCATTTTCCTGACTAGATAGGCACCGCCCTTGGGGGGAGCTGCAGCCTCTCACCCCCCCACCTCTATCCCCCACCCCCACCTGGGGGGGAAGTCCTGCAGGTGCCCAAGTCCCAGCCCCCAGAGCACTGGCCAGAACTCTCCAGGCATTTCTAAGCAGGCAGTAGCCAGTTGAGGGGCTGCATCCTGCCTGGGTCTAATCCCACAGACACATGGTCACCCAGCAAGGTCTCTGCCACCACCACAGGGACTGCTCGCCACATCTGCAGACAAACGCCTCCCTCACTGGGCTCTCTGCTCAGCAGGGCCAGTCCTCTGTCATACATGAGCACCAGCCTGCTTTGCTCCAGGTCCATCACACGGGCTCTGCCCCACTATTTTCACCCCTCCATATCACCCTGTCCCACCCCCACCTGGGGGGGGGCACAGGGTGGTGGTTATCAATCCAGGGGACACGGAGGAGTGTGAAGGGCATGAGAAGGAAGGGACGTGTTTAATGGAGCAGAGTACAGGGGGTGAAGAGAGCATTCAGGGATAGGATGAAGGGGTTACACACCACTGAATGGGCAGAATGCTGCCGAATCGCACACCTGTGAGTGTGGAAAGGCAACTCCTGTCTGTGGATATATGTACTAAAACTAGGTGAAAACATCACTTCAGAGAAAAACAGAGTCTAACAGCTCATTACAATAGATGCAGAAATCCTCAGCAAAGTTGACACTTCACATCTAGGAAGAGTCGTAGGCCCCAAGCAGGAGGGATTCACCCTGTGTGTGGGAGGCTGGCTCAATAGTCAAGAATCAGTTCGTGTGATTTGAAGAGGAAAACCGCATGATCATATCAATAGATGGAAAAAAGAAAAGCACTTGACAAAATCCAGCTCACATTTACGATAAAATCCCTTCAGTAAACCAGAAACATTTTTGACTTGATAAAGAGCTCTGCATCAGGGATAATGAAATAGCTCAGCCAGGTTGAGTGCACACATTACAGTGTGCAAGGACCCAGGTTCAAGTCCCCAATCCCCACCTGCAGGGGGAAATCTTCATGAACGGTAAAGCAGTGCTGCAAGTGTCTGTCTCTCTCCCTGTATATCCTCCTTCCCTCCAAATTTCTGTGCCCTATCAAATAAATAAATAAAGGATAGAGAGAGAGAGAGAGAGAGCTGCTTTGCCATGTGTACAATCCAGGTTCAAGTCCGGCCCTCACTGCATTGAAGGAGGTGTTGGTGCTGTGGTCTCTTTTGCTCTCTCTGTTGTTAAAAAAAAAAAAAAAAAAAGAGTTCTGTATGCTTCTTCTGTATGCTTACCATACAAGATACCACAGATGGGGTGTCTTAAACAGCTGCAATTAATTCCCTCATGGCTCTGGATGCTGGGTGTTCAAGGCCAAGGTCAGCGAAGTCTGGTGCCTAGTGTGGTCGCACTTTTCTAAGCTTGCCGGTGACTGTGCTTTTCTTCAGAGACACACAGGAAGAGGAAGAGCCAGCAAACTCTCTTCAATCTCTTCCTATAACGACACTAATCCGATCAAATCAGAGCACCACTTAGATCAACTCAGTTGATCTTAATTACCTCCACAAGACCCTGTGTCTAAGCAGGTAACACTGGAAGTTAGAGCTTCATTTTTTCCTAGGGGAAAAATGATTCACTCCATAGCAAACATTGAAGGAAGTTGAGGAGGTAGTTGTTCAGAGGCTGAGTCCTCAACTTCTAAGCCTGAAGTTTCACATTTGATCCCCAGGACAGCATATGCTGAAGCTGAGCAGGGCTCTGGCCTTTCTCTTTCCCACCCTCATAAAAACGAACAAATTTTGGGCTGGGGAGAGAGTACAGTGGTTCTGTAAACAACTCCCATGCCTGAGATTCTGAACTCCCAACACCACCATAAGCCAAAGCTCAACAGTAGTCTGAGGGGAAAAAAAAAAAAAGATAAATATGGGGGGTCGGACAGTAGTGCAGCGGGTTAAGCGCAGGTGGCGCAAAGCACAAGGACAGGCGGAAGGATCTCGGTTCGAACCCCCAGTTCCCCACCTGCAGGGGAGTTCACTTCACAGGCGGTGAAGCAGGTCTGCAGGTGTCTGTCTTTCTCTCCCCCTCTCTGTCTTCCCCTCCTCTCTCCATTTCTCTTCTCTCTGTCCTATCCAACAACGAACGACATCAACAACAACAATAATAACCACAACAAGGCTACAATAACAAGGGCAACAAAAGGGGGGGGGAATGGCCTCCAGACGCAGTGGATTCATGGTGCAGGCACTGAGCTTCAGCAATAACCCTAGAGGCAAAAAAAAAAAAAAAGATAAATATGTCTTAAATTTAAAAACTATCATTTTATTTAATGGTAAGAAAGTAGAGGCTTGGGGGGTCGGGCGGTGGTGCAGTGGGTTAAGTGCACGTGGCACAAAGCGCAAGAACCGGCGTAAGGATCCCGGTTCGAGCCCCCGGCTCCCCACCTGCAGGGGAGTCGCTTCACAGGCGGTGAAGCAGGTCTGCAGGTGTCTGTCTTTCTCTCCCCCTCTCTGTCTTCCCCTCCTCTCTCCATTTCTCTCTGTCCTATCCAACAACAAACAAAGTCAACTATGGTAATAATAATAACCACAACAAGGCTACAACAACAAGGGCAACAAAAGGGGGAAAAATGGCCTCTAGGAGCGGTGGATTCATGGTGCAGGCACCGAGCCCAGCAATAACCCTGGAGGAAGAAAAAAAAAAAAAAAACAAAGAAAGTAGAGGCTTTTCTTCTAAGATCAAGAGCAAGGCAAGGCTGTTTCTTCTCACCAATGTTTTTAGATATTTATACCAAGAGTGGGTGCTGGGCAGTGCCACATAGGTAGATCGAACTTGTTGCCAAGCTCAAGGGTGTGTGTTCAAACCCCTGTACCTCAGCTGCGGGGCGGGGGGGGGGAGGGAGGCTTTACAAGCAGTGAAGCAGGGCTGCAGGTGTCCCTCTCTCCCTTTGTCTCTCCCCTTCCCCTCCCTCTCAATTCCTCTATTCTGTCAAATAAAAAATAATAAGTAAATAAATAAATAATAAATAAATACGTGGGAAAAATGGACACTGGAAGTTATGGATTCATAGTGCAGGCATTATGAGCCCCAGCAATTAACCCAGATAATACAAATTTTTAATAAACTGGAAATGAAAGTTAATGCAATAATAATAATAAAAAAGAACACAAAGTGTAAAGACAGAAATACCATCACAGAACACATCATTTATGCAGGCCATCTGAAACAAATAACTGTAGTCAGCAATTGCAGAAATGCTGCAAGGTTTCTAGCTAACATACATTCCAATCACTTTTCTTATGTCAGTGGTTAGTAGAATTTGAAGTTAGAAATTAGACCAGCACATGTGCATGCAAACACACACATTAATTTTTTTTCCTCCAGGGTTATTGCTGGAGCTCGGTGCCTGCACTATGAATCCACTGCTCCTGGAGGCCATTTTTTTCCACTTTGTTGTCCTTGTTGTTGGATAGGACAGAGAGAAATCGATAGAGAAGGGGGGACAGAGAGGGTGAGAGAAAGACAGACACCTGCAGACCTACTTCACCACTTGTGAAGTGACCCCCTTGCAGGTGGGGAGCTGGGGGTTCAAATCTAACAAACCATGTACAAGATTTATATGAGACAAACTATATAATTCTGACAAAAGAAATCAGAGAACCAAATAAATAGATTTCGTGTTTATAGATAAAAAGATTCGATCATTCCAGGACAGCATTTCTTTCCAATTTGATCAACAGATTCAGTGCAACCCCAATCAAAACCCCAATGACTGATTTTGCAAATATCAACAAGTTTATTCTAAAGTTTTCACAGAGAGGCAAAAGAGCCCAGAATCGTCAGTAAAGAACAAGATTGGAGTACTCAACATCAAAACTGCCTACAAAGCTACAGTAATCAAGACAATGTGGTTTGGAAAAAAAAAAAAATAGACCATTAGCATTAGAAGAGAACAGAAAGCCAGAAATAGACCCACACAAATATAATCAGCTGATTGTGGACAGAGTAGTAAAAGCAACTCAGCAAAGGAAATGATTTTTGTTTGTTTTTGTTTTGTTTTGTTTTGTTTTGTTGCCTCCAGGGTTATTGCTGGGGCTCAATGCCGACACTACAAATGCACCGCTCCAGACAACTATTTTTTCCATTTTTTACCCTTTCCATTTTATTTTACAGGACAGACAGAAATTGAGAGAGAAAGAGAGACACCTGCACACCTGCTTCCCTGCTCATGAAGTATCCCCACCTGCAAATGAGGAGCAGGGACTCAAACCCAGATCCTTGTGCATGGTAGTATGTGCCCTTAACCAGGTAAGTATGTGCCCTGCCCAGATCCTCTCTCCTTCTCTTTCTTTCTCCCTGTACCCCATTAATAAATCAATCTAAAAATAAAAAATATTAATTCATAGAAGACAAGTCACAAAATGGGAGCAAATACTTGCAAAGAACATCTGACCAAGACTGGAACTGGTTATCCCTCCAAAATACAAAGAATCCTTAGACTGTATAGAAAGAAAGCGCACATCCCAGCTCAAAAATAGGCAACAGATATGAACAGACACCTCACCACAGAAGATATACAGGTGGAGGCCAGGCAGTGGCACAGCAAGTAAAGCACACAGGCTAGTGTGCATGAGGACCCAGATTCAAGCTCCTTGTAGCAGGGAAGCTTCACAAGTGGTGGAGCAGTGGCTGCCGTTATCTCCCTGTCTTCTCCCCCCCTCTCTATCTCTCTTCCTACTTCTCTCCAACTCTATCATAATTTAAAAAATAGATAAATATCAATAAAATTTTAAAAAGAAGATAAACAGGTGGGCACAGTACACAGGGGATGCAGCTAGCCAATCAGCGGATGGAAAGACACTGCTCAAGGGAGACGCACAGTAAAACAGCAGCTGTCTGCCAACCCCAAGAGCACTACGCCCGCCAGTGCTGGCAGGACTCTAGCTTCCACTCCATGCCAGTGGGAACACACAGGCACTTTGAGAAATGGCTTGACAGCTTCTGACAGAACTAGACATACATTCACCATATGATCCAGCAAACACACTCCTAGGCATTTACCCAAACAAGCTTAAAGCATATGTCTACACAAAAGCCTGTGTATGGATGTCTCCTGCAACCTTTATTCATGATTACCAAAACTTGAGGGCAACCATGATGTCCTTCAGTAAGTGAGCAGCTAAATAAAATAGCTCATTCTGGACAGTGGGATAGGATTCAGCACTAAAAAAACTAAATAAGCCATAAAAAGACATGTTTGGGCAGCACTGCACCTAATTAAGTGCACGTAGTACCTAGTACAAGGACCTAGGTTTGAGCTCCCGCTCCCCTCCTGCAAAGGGGGGATGCTTTACAAGTGGTAAAGCAGGTCTGTAGATGCCTCTCTTTCTCTCTCCTCCTCTCTCAACTTCTATCCTATCAATTAAAATAGAAAGAAAAGAAAAAAGAAAAATGGCCATCTGAAGCGGTGGAGAGGTGGATTCACAGTGTTAGCACTGAGCCCCCGGGATGACCCTGGTGGCAAAGAAAGACAGACAGAACCTGTGTGTGGCAAAGGAAGCCCATCTGGAAAAGCTGTATGGTGTAAATTCCATGATATTAAAAATAGAAAAAGCAAAGAGAAGAAAAAGGAAAAAGAGCGGGTAGCACCGGCGCCTGTGACTCTCAGCAAGCCTCAGTGTGACCAGGAGCCACAGGGAGCATCACTGGCTGCCACACAGGTTCCTGCCGCTGCCCACAGCACGGCTTATCTCCCCTCCCTGTGTCATGTGTGACACTCTTGCATATGTAGTAAATAAAAAACAATCTTGAAAACAAATAAAGGAGTCTATGTTGGAGACAGGAAGTCAGTGTGGTGGGGAGAGGGTGGGGGTAAGCAGAGGTGGGTCAGTCCCTCCGAGCCACACTGGGAGAAGGAGTGCGGAGCGTGCAGGGAGGCTGGGGCCAGTATCCCTGGGATATGACTCGCAGGCCAGTCATACTGGTGAATGACCAATCAGCCAACTTCCTGGAATTTTTATCTATCTATTTATTTAATCAGAGCACTGCTCAACTCTGACTTAAAATGGTGTGGGGAATTGAACCTGGGACTTTGGAGCCTCAGGCATGAGCATCTCTTTGTGGAACTATTAATGCTATCTCCCATGCCCAACTTTCTGGAATTTTCCAAGCTGGTTCCAGTCATGGCAGCAGCTTGGCGGTAACACTAGCGGGTGTATTCACACTGTGGGAACAGGAGCCCAGCACTGCTGTCAGCATTTACCGGGCTCCTTCTTCCACTACTCCAACCCCGTCTGTGGGTGGGGCATCCAGAGGGAAGGGGGGCAGGTGGGTGAGCAGACCAAGGCCCCCAGGAGCTCCAGGTCCTAGCTGTGGCCTGGCCCCCTACCCAGAAAAGACTGGGAAGGCTCACTATGGCAGCCACCACCGGAGAGTTTGCCCTCACTCCAGCCCTTGGGCTGCCTCCACGGTCAGTCCTGTGCCTGGGTTTCTGGGGTCACTCACAGGCCAGTGCTGTCCCCCCACACCCCCTTGCAATCCTGTGTCAGTCTCTGTTGGTCTCCCTCTCTCTCTCTCTAGCTTCCTTGACAGCTCCACTGGGTCCTCCCCACTCCCCAGGAGCCATGCAACTGGGCCTAGGTAGCAGATTTGCCTTAAGTCAAGGTCAGAGCAAGGACAGAGGTGGGTAGAAGGGCAGAAGTCTCAGGGACACACTAGGCCCACGGGTGCCCCCCCACACACACACACACACAACCAGGCAGAGCAGCCTGGAGCCCACAGGGGCCCCAGCAGAGGCCCCATGAGGGTGAGCGGGTCCCATTGAGCTGGCACAGGCAGAGGAGGTGGCCCCAGGGCGCTGGGGTGTCCTCGCCCAAGCTGGGGCCTATCCACACACTGGCTGAGCTGACTGTGGTGGGGTTGGGGGAGGCACCTACAGGGCCAGCCAGGGGTGGGGAGCAGGGGTGTGGCTGCTATCTGCACCCTCCCTGCTGTCAAAGAGCCCCATCATCTTCGCTCCCTCAGCTGAGGATTCAGCTGAACCTCATGCTGTCTCTTTTTTTTCTTTTTGGTGTGCTGGGGTTCACACCTTTGTGATTCCACTGCTCCCCGTGAACATTTTAGACACACACACACCAGAGCCCTGCTCAGCTCTGGCTCACTGAACCTGGAACCTCTGGTGCCTCACTATGAAAGTCTTTTGCAAAACCATTACGCTATCTCCTTGCCCCTCCTTTTATTTTATTTTTTATTAATTTATTTATCTATCTATTTAGAAGAGGGAACTATGACCAGATCCCTGCTCACCTCTGGCAGGAGGCATTGCTGGGGCCTGAACCTGTGACCTCTTGGGCAGTGGGCATGCATGCTGGACTCCAACAGGCTGAGCTGACTCCCCTGCCTTCAGCCCAAGCTTTGCTGGTGGGATGCTGACACGCAGGACCTTGACACTTGGTGGATACAATGGCCTCTTGGCCTCATGCAGCCCACATTCCAGAACTGTCCATTCTCACTGCAGGAAGCGGTGCCTGCTCTCCCCATCCCCCCCCCCCCAGGTGAGCCTATGTCTGCCCCCTTTGCCCTGAGAACCCGGCAGCGGGATGCTGGCTGATCAGGGACACTGGCACTGAGCTAGGGGTGTCATGGGGACACCACCAGCCCCCACAGCTGTTCACATGAAGCTCCATCCAGCGGGCAGCACTGTCCACCCAACTTCAGGGCAGTGGCCAAGAGGAGCAGCTGCCAGCCAGGCCTGGGACAGGACTCCCCCACAGCCCCCTGCACCATAGGCTGTGCCCTCTGAAGCTGGGATCTCTCTGGAGCAGCTCTTATCTTCTACCCAGCCAGCCACCAGGTCAGCCTGCCCACTCCAGGCTGCTGTCATAGCCGGCAAATGACCTGGGGGATATAGACATCACTTTCGGGCTGCTGTGTCCTCCAGATGACCCCCAGAATCTTAAGCTTAGAGCCTCCACCTGTGTGCTTATTCTCAGCTGCACCCCAGGGCCGTCTGTCCAGTTCTGGGCTAGGATGACAATGGCAGGCGGCTGTCATGGACCCAAGAGCCAGGGCCAGGCCAGAATGGGGGTGGAATCTACAGGCACCACGGTGTTCCCAGTGGGTGCACCACAGCACTATCTTCAAAGGCAGCCCCTCAAAGTCACGGCCACCTGGCTGGCTCAAGGATCTGGGTTCAAGCCCCCAGCCACCACAGAGGAGCACCCTGCAAAGGGGAAGCTTCATAAACTGTGGAGGAGTGATGTGCTATCCCTCCCTCTCCCCCAACCTTAACTCTCTATCTGGGGAAGGGGAGGAATAAGGTCTGCAGAAGTGGTGAAACTATGCAGGCAGGAAGCCCCAGTGAGGCCCTGGAAGCAAGGAAAAAACTAAAATAACAGAATAAATCTGGGCATGCAACAGGTGGCATTTGTGGCATGCTCCAAAGGCAAAAAACATGGCATACCCACTAAACCAACACAGGAGGGCAGAAAGGACCCAACCCTCCTGGTTTATAAAGAAAAAACTGAAACCAGAAATGTTTCGAGGCTGCCTGAGGCCACACACCCCGTACTGGGAAGTCTAGACCAAGAAGAGGAGACCGTATGTTACATCCTTTGAAAATAATTTCTGCAAGGCAGGGAGACAGCTCACCCACTAAAGAGCAACCCTTAGCATGCATGAGCCCTGGGTTCAAGCCCTGGCACCATACGAGAGCACCTTGGACAGCACCAGGGGAAACTCCTTGGATGGTGGGCTTGTTTGGGGGTGTCTCTCCTTTCTCTCTCTCTCTCTCTTTTTATTATCTTTATTCATGTATTGGATACAGACAGCCAGAAATTGAGAGGAAGAGGGAAACAGTGAGGGAGAGAGACAGCAAGACACCTGCAATGCTGCTTCACCACTCACTGGCTTTCTTCCTGCAGGTGAGGACTAGAGGCCTGAACCCAGCTCCTTGCACAGTGCACTTAACCAGGTACCAGGTACACTACCACCCAGCCCCCCTCCTTTTTCTCTCTCTTTCTTTTTTCTTTTGTCTCAAGGGTTATCACTGGGGTTTGGCGCTGGCATTATGAACCCACTGCTCCCAGAGGCCATTTTTTCCATTGGCTAGAACAGAGAGAAATCAAGAGGGGAGTGGGGAGATAGAGAGACACCTGTAGACCTGCTTCACCACTAATGAAGTGACCCCCTGCAGGTGGGGAACTGGGGGCTTGAACCGGGATCTTTGCGCAGGTCCTTGCGCTTTGTACTATGTGCGCTTAACCTGGTGCACCACCACTTGGCCCCCTCTTTCTCTCCCTCTCTCTCTCCCTTCCCTGTGAAAATACTGGATTGGGCAGGTTGCCCTGCAGTACCACACACTTGCTAGGCCCTGGTTTCATTTCCTAGAGCTGCCCAGCCTCATAATGGAGTAGTATTCAGCCTTGAAAAGGAATGGCACTCTGACGCCCGTTTCAGGTGGGCGTCATATGGAGTTGGCACACTAGACACACAGGCCAATGCTGTATGGAAGCAAATCCAGAGACTGAAAGACGGCAGGGGGAGGGCGGGGCTAGTGTCCAACAGAGAGTGAGGTTTGGGAAGATGAAAAAGTCTTGGAGATGGACAGTGGTGACAGTTGTGTGACAGTGTGAACAAGCTTCATGTAGATTCTGAAAAGGTTAAAACTCAAGCCGGTGGGGCCAGGTGGTGGCACACCTGGTTTAAGTGCATGTGCTACCATGCGCAAGGACCTGGGTTCGAGCCCCCAGTCGCCACCTGCTGGGGACTGGTAAAACAGTGCTGCAGGTGTCTCTTTCACTCCCTCTCTCCCACTTTCCTCTCAATTTTTCTCTACCTATCAAATAATAAAACAAAACGAGGCAGGAGAGAGTGCACCTAGTAGACTGTGAACCATGCACAAGGTCCTGGGCTGGAGCCCTGGCACCATATGAGCCCCAGCTGAGGATGGAGGGAGGCAGCCAGCTCCAGCCCTTCCCGTCACTGCCAACCACTGACAGAGTGTCCGCCCCTGCCGCCCACACCTGTCACACAGCCCCGGGGACCCAGCCTTTCTGCTCCCCAGGGGAGCACATCCGCCAGCACGAAGCTTCAGCTCTGCTAGGATGGCACCTTCTGGAAACATCCCCAGACAGCCTCTCCCTCCTTGTCACACTGGTCCTGGGCCTCACACCAGCCTGGGCCAAGGCCTCAGAACAGCCAAGGTGGGGGAGCGAGGCGAGAGGGTCTGGCTGCACTGTCACCTTCCACTGTCCTGTCCACACCCAGCTCTGAGGTCTCATGCCACCCCTGCAGCTGTTCCTGGACATGGCCACAGGTTTCCCAGGATGGGCAGAGCTAAGCCTGGTGGAGGGACATGGGAGGTAGCTCCTGGAAGCCTGGTCCCTGAAGCTGAGATGCTGTCATCAGCACCATGAGCTGACTCTCTGACGACAAGTCTGTCCTGATGGGGACCCAGTCTGGAGGCCACTGGCCAGAGCTCCCTTCTGGGTACTGAGAGGAGGGCTGCAGACAGCCCAATAAGGGCCATCAAGGGCACATGTCCATCGTGAGACACTGAGCTCCAGCTTCCACCACGTTTTTTCTATGTAGATTTTACTTATTTTAAAACATCTTTATGACATATAATTCACTCACCCAAAAACTCACTCATTTACAGTGTCTAAGACAGCCATACGTTCATAACTAGTTGATAATGTTTCTGTCACTCTCAAAACAAACCTTAGGGGGCCAGGCAATTGCATATTCATACAATCATGAAAAACAACAAAGTGGGGGCTAGTTGGTGGCGCACCTGGTTAAGCACACACATTACAAAGACCTGGGTTCCAGACCCCAGTTCCCACCTGCTGGAAGGAAGCTTCATAAGCTGTGAGGCAGGTCTGCAGGTGTCTTTCTGCCTTTCTCCCTCTCGCTATCTCTCCCTCCCCTCTCAATTTCTTTCTGTCCTATCCAATAAAATAGAAAAAAATGAAAAAATGACTGCCAAGAGCAGTGGATTTGTAGTGCTGGCACCAAGCCCCAGTAATAACCCGGGAAGCAATAAAAAATTAAAATTAAAAAATAACACCTCACCCCCTCGATCCCCCCCCCCCCCCATTGCACAGTCTCTCCAGAGATGTCTGTTCTGTGTGCTTTGCAGGAGTGGACTCACAGCATGAGCCTGTCTGGTTTTCCACACTGGGCATGTTTTCAACGTCCATCTATGTCACAGAAGATACAGGGACTTGCTACGATTTCATTTTTATGCCTGAATAATATCCCATGGTACACATTCCTCCATGCATTAATGAGATGATGGGTTATTTTGACTTTTTTATTATTATGGATAATGCTACTATAGAAGTTTTTTTTTTTGTCAAGATGTATGTTTCCATATCTAATGAGCATATATAGAGAGAAATAAAGTATTTTGAAGAACTGCCAGACTCTTTTCCTGTTTTTACACTCCTGTTGGCAGTATCTGAAGGTTCTCACTCCACATCCTCACCCACACTTGCTGTTGTCTGTTTTTTTTTTCTCCCATATCACTGCTCAGCTCTGGCTGATGGTGGTGCAGGGGATTGAACCTGGGACTTTGGAGCCTCAGGCATGAGAGTCTCTTTGCATAACCATTACGCTATCTACCCTGCCCCACAGCTAATAACACTATGGAAAGTCAGAGTTGTGGCTGGGGGTGAAGTGGCATCTTCTTGTGGTTCTGGCTTGCATTTCCCTAACTTAGGATGCTGAGCATCTTTTATTTAAAAAATATATATATTTTTTATTTATTATTGAATAGAGACACCCAGAAATCGAGAGGGCAGGGGGAGATAGAGAGGGAGAGAGACAGAGAAACACCTGCAGCCCTGCTTCACCACTCGTGAAGCTTTCCCTCTGCAGGTGAGGACCAGGGGCTTGAACCTGCATACTTGCGCACTGCAATGTAAGTAAGCGCTTAGCGAGCGAGGGGCACCACTGCCTGGCCCAACTGAGCATCTTTTCATGTGCCCACTGGCATTTATATATCTTCTCAGGGGAAAATGTCTATTTTTAAAAATTTTTATTTATAAAATGAAAACACTGACAAGACCATAGGATAAGAGGGGCACAATTCCCACCCCCAGAACTCCGTATCCCATCACCTCCCTTGACAGCTTTCCCATTCTCTATCCCTCTGGGAGTATGGACCCAGGGTCATTATGAGGTGCAGAAGGTGGAAGGTCTGGCTTCTGTAATTGCTTCCCCACTGAACATGGGCGTTGACAGGTCAATCCATACTCCCAGCCTATCTCTCTCTTTCCTTAGTGGGGCAGAGGTCTGGGGAAGCAGGGCTCCAGGACACATTGGTGGGGTCTGCCCAGGGAAGTCTGGTTGGCATTATGGTAGCATTTCTTATCTTATTACTGGTAGGAAATTAAGTTATTAAAATATTCTAAATACATGTTTATTTGTCAGATGATAATTTTCAAATATTTTTTCCCATTCTATGTGCTCTTTTTACGTTCCTGATGGTGTCCTTGGAAACACACTTTTTTAAAATTGCCACCAGGGTTACTGCCTGCACTACAAAACCATGGCTCCTGAAGGCCTTTTTATTTCTCCCCCTCTCCTCTTTTACTTTGTTCTCTCTTCTTCTCTTCTTCCTCCTCCTCCTCTTTTTTTTTTGCCTCCAGGGTTATTGCTGGGGCTCAGTGCCAACACTACACATTGACTGCTCTTGGTGTCTCCCCCCATTTGATAGGACAGAGAAAAACTGAAAGGGGGAATGGGGGATAGATAGGGAGAGAGAAAGATAGACACCCACAGACCTGCTTCACTGCTTGTGAAGCATTGCTCCTGCAGGTGGGGAGTGGGGGCTTGAACCCGGGTCCTTGCGCATACTGCTATGTGTGCTCAACCAGCTGTACCACCACTGGGCGCCCTTCTCTCTGCTTCTACCCAACGTCGTGGAGGAGGCTCTGTCCCAGGCACTTACTGAAGAACAAGAACTAAAAGGCACCCAGACTGGGAAGTGGTAAGAAGGCAAAACTAGTCCCTCTTTGCATCTGACCTGGTCTTGTGTGTAGAACATCTTCAGGAATTCATTGAAAAACCTTTTAGAAATCAGGAACTGAATTCTGCTGAATTTCACCATTATACTTCAAAAGCCATTGTGTTTTATCATGGCAGTAGTGCATAGCCCCCAAATAATTAGGAAGACATTTCCAAAGTATACAGCTTACATCTGAGAGAATGGCTTATATCAACAAATCAGGAAATGACAGGTGTTGGAGAGGCTGTGGAGAAAAATGGACTCTGCTCCACTGCTGGTGGGAATGCAAACTGGTGCAGCCCCTTTGAGAGACAGTATGGAGAGTCATTAAACAAATAAAAATGGAATTACTTATGATCCAACAATACCACTGTTAGGCATGAATCCAAAGAACACAGACACTAATTCAAAGGGACATATGTACCCGTATGTTAACAGCTGCATTATTCACAATAACTAAGGAGTAGAAGCAGCCTAGATACCCATCAACGAATGACTAATTAAAGAAGTTATGGCTAAGCAGAACTTGGAATGGAGTTGGTGTATTGCACCAAAGTAAAAGACTCTGGGGTTGGTGGGGGACAGGGTTCAGGTCCTAGAACATGATGGCAGAGGACCTAGTGGGGGTTGTATTGTTATATGGAAAACTGAGAAATGTTATGCATGTACAAACTATTGTATTTACTATCAACTGTAAAACATTAATCCCCCCAATAAAAACAAATTAAAAAAAAAAGAAGTTATGGGATATATATTCTATGGAATACTACTCTGCAATCAGAAAATATGGTATTGTGTCCTTTGGGACAAAATGATGGAACTGGAGGTGCTTATGCTTAGTGAAATAAGTAAAGAGATAAAAGACAACTACCAGATGGTTTCACTCTTATGTGGAACTTAGTGATCTGATTGATATGGACTTGCCAAAAAAAATCCAAACAAAAAAGAAGAAAGCAAATTGCTTCTAAGTCTTGTGGAAACTCTGATGGCTATCTTTGGGAGGTGGGAGGGTGAGGATACAAAACTCTGGTGGTGGGTGTGATATTACAATCTTGTAACTTATTATTAATCACAAATAAAAAGTAATCATAAAAAATAAAAATATAAAATTCTTGGTGGTTGACAACAATAGGGCAATAACTGTACATTGAAAACTTCAGACTGTTGCTGAAAGGAATGAAAGAAAACATAAATAAATGAAAATGATGTTCGTGGATTGGAAGATTTAAAATATTGCTAAGAGGACAATACACTTCACATGGCCCTACAGATTAGATGTAATGCCTATTCAAATTTCAGCTATCTTTAAGAAAATTATTGGCAAAGGACTTGGGGGTGGCTTGCCTGGTAGTGCTCACACCTGAGGGCGTTGGTTCGTGCTCCATGGTCACCGCACGGGAGCACTTGTATTGGGGAAGCTTCACAAGTGGCTGAGTAGTGCTGTGTTGTGTCTCCTTCTCCCTCTCTCTCTGTGCCATGTCACCCACCCTCCACCAGGAGCAGTGGAGTTGTACAGACGCAGAACCCAGTGACAGTCCAAACAAGCAAGCAAAACCCCAAACCATTGGCTAGTTGATCCTAAAATTAATATGCAATTGTGAGGTTCCCAGATTAACCAAAGCAATCATAAAAAATAACAAAGTGGGGTCAGGTGGTGCACCCAGTTGAGCACACACACGTTACCATGTGCAAGGACCCAACTCAAGCCTCCAGTCCTCACATGCAGTGGGGAATCTTCATGAGTAGTGAAACAAGGCTTCAGGGTTGTGTCTCTGTCTCTCTGTCTTTCTGTTGCTTCCTTCTTAATTTCTCTGTCCCCTATCAAATTAACAATAAACATATAATAAAAAGGGAAATAACAAAGAAAACTCTTACTTCTGGCTTTGAAACTAACTATACAACTAGCAGAGTCAAGACAAGTATTGTTGGTGCTTGTATGAGGGACAGGTGGGGTGATTAAGGATGTGTCTATAGTGAATCCACACATCTGTGATGGGTGGATTTCTGACAAGGATGGCAAGATAGCTCAGTAGGGAAGCTGTCCAGATAACAGTGCCTGAACTTCCATGGACAATTGGGTTTCCACATGCAAAATAATGAAGTTAACACCCTGTCCAAGACCAGATACAAAAATTATTGAAAAAGGAATCACAGACCTGGGAGCTAAAACCACACAACTCAGGAGAAAGACAATGAATCTTTGTGACTTTGAGCTGGCAGTGATTTCTTAGGTATGACAACTAAAGTGTAAACAAGAAAATGACACACACTGGATTTAGTAAATTAAAAAAAAAAATGTGTGGGGATGGGATGGGCGGTAGTGCACTTGCTTAAGTGAACTACCAAGGACATGGTTTTGAGCCCCTGCTCAACACCTGCAGGGAGGGAAGCTTCATGAACAGTGAAACAGGTACTGCAGGTGTCTGTCTCTCTGTCTCTCTTTCTCTCTATCTCCCCCAGCTCTTGTGCTGTTCCTGAGCTTCAGGGCAAAGTGCCCAGGCTTTCTCCATTAAATATGCCAGCTGGGGGTTGTTCATAGATGCGCTTTATTGAACTGATCAAGTCCTCTCTAGTCCTAACTTACTGGGTATCTTTATCAAGAGAGAGTGCTAGAGTTCATCTTTCCTACATCTACTGAGATGATATCATGTCTTTGTTTATTCAGTTAACATGAGGTAGTACACCCACTGGCTTCTACCTGCTGATCCAACCTTTACTTCCAACCTTCATTGCAAGATACATCTTTTTTTAATACATTGATTGATTGATTGATAATTGATTGATGAGAGAACCAGAACATACCTCTGGCATGTGAAACCACAGACTGAACTAAGAGTTCAGCACCTTAGCCACTGTGCCACCTCCTGGGCTGCTCCAAGATAAATTTTCCTTGTTAATAACGTAGAACCACTTCCATAAGCTACTGCATTCGTTTCACTAATGTTTTGGTAAGGCTGCTGTCTCTATATCCATAAGGACTTGCAGTCTGGGACAGTAACTGGTGGTCTTCCTTTGGCTCTGGTGTCAGGGTATTTACTGGCTTCATACAGTAAGTCAGAAAGAAGCCCCTTTTCTGTTTTGTTTTCAAAGAGTTTGAGAAGGAGGAGTAGCAATTCTTATTTAATATTGAAGAGAATGTCCCCATAGAGTGGCGGCACACCTGAGTAAGTGTATGTATTACCACGCACAAGGACGTGGGTTTAAGCCCCCCAGTCCCTAGCTGCAGCAGGAAGGGAGTTTTATGAGTGGTGAAGCAGTGTCTCTTGGTCTCTCCCTCTCTCTCTCTACCTCCCCCACTCTCAAATTTATTTCTGTTTTATCAAATAACAATAAAGTTCAAATAAAGACTTTTAGGGACCGGGTGGTGATGCACCTGGTTGAGTACACATATTTATAATGCACAAGGACCCAAGTTCAAGCCCCTAGTCCCCAGCTGCAGGTACAAAGTTTTACAAGTGGTGAAGCAGTGCTACAGGGGTCTGTCTCTCTCCCTTTCTATCTCCCCCTTCTTTTCGATTTCTGGCTGTCTCTATCCAATAAGTAAATAAAGATTTAAAGAAGAAGAAGAATGTACCCATACAGTTATCTGAACCTGGGCCTTTCTTTATGGGAACTTCTTTAATTTGTTAATGTCTCTTTTTTTATAAGTTTCTTCAGATTTTCTCGAGTCAAGTTTCAGTGCATTCTAAGAACTTGTTTCCATTTCACCCAGGTTATGTGACTGGTTGGCACAGTCGCTCACAGAATCACCCAGGTTATGTGACTGGTTGGCACAGACGCTCACAGAACCCCCACACCCTCTTTCTGCCTCTGTAGGGTCAGCTGTGATATGTCTCTGGCCCCCTGATTTTAACAAGTGGAGATTTCTCTTACCATTCTTGGGCTGATCACCTTTCTACAGTTGCAGCCTCTTCCTAATGACACTTGTAAGTTCCCTTGGCCATCCCGGAACAGAGACATTCACTCTACCCTCTCGCACAGCCTGCTCAGTGCTCATGCTCGTTAGCTGCCCCCCCAGCAAGTATAAGCTTCTGGAGGACAAACTCGCATCAAGCCCTTGATTCCATTCATTATGATCCTCCACACTGAGGAAAATGTCTGCAGGCAGACTTTCTGAGCAGCTCACTGAGTCTTCAGAAAAGCAAAATAAGTCAGCAGAAAGGAAATTGTAAATTAATATATGAATAGGAATAGCCCTGAAGCACTAGAACTGGCCTGTCCAGTGCAATGAGCAGCTCCCACATCTAGGCCTAAGAACCCGCAATGTGACAGTCCAAACTGAGATGTGCCACAAGTGCCAAACCCCTGACTGATGTCAAAGAACTGTTTTTTAAATATAAAAAGGAAAGGGAGTAGAGCTGGTGCTGCTGGTGGAGTGCACACATTACAGTGCACAAGGACCCAGGTTCAAGGCCCTGGTCCCCACCTGCAGGGGGAAATTTCATCAGCACTGAAGTAGTGCTGCAGGTGTCTCTCTGTTTCGCTCCTCTCTATCTCCATTTCTCTCTGGCTCTATCCTAAATAAATACTTTTGTATATTTTTATTATCTTTGTTTGTTGGATAGAGACAGCCAGAAATTGAGAGGGAAGGGGGAGACAGAGAATAAGAGAGACAGCAGCCCTGCTTCACCACTTGTGAGGCTTTCCCCCTGCAGGTAGGGACTGGGGGCTCAAACCCAGGTCCTTGCACACTGTAACATGTGTGCTCACCCAGGTGCACTACCATCATCAGGCCCCCTAAATATATATTTTTAAAAACATTAACAAATAAATACAAAGGAAAAATAAGTAAGAAGAAAAGCTTCACAATAACTTTACAATTAAGTGCTAACATAATAGTTTGGATTTACTGGGTTAAGCATATATTTGGTTCAAGTGCCTTTCACCTGTTTCTTTCTACTTTAAGTCCTAAAAACTCTGAATTTTAGATGTGGTTTGGTTTTCATTTCTTCGGGACAGAACTGCTCCTCTAAGACTTGCGGGGAGAGGGGGTGGGGGACATCACTGAGTGCAAAGAAACAGGAAAGCAAACACTAAGCACACAGTCAGGAGCTGGAGAGACAGCATACTAACTATGCAAACTGATTCTCATGCCTGAAGCTCTGAGGTCCCAGGTTCAATCCTCAGCACCACCATCAGCCAGAGCTGAGCAGGGGTCTGGGATAAATGAATAAATGAATTAATTAATGAATGTGTGAATGAATGCAAGCAAACCAAGCACACGGAGGTTTTTGGGGCCCTGGGCCTGGCACTGGGCACAGGCCCCACAGGGGCTCTGTCTACACCTGTGGCTCTGTCTAGTTGCCTGCAAGAAGCACCACTGGAGCCCTGGTCCCCCTGTCAGTCAGAGTTCAGGGCACCAGTACGCCGGGCTAGCTTCGCTAGCTCAGTCGGTAGAGCATGAGACTCTTAATCTCAGGGTCGTGGGTTCGTGCCCCACGTTGGGCGCCATATGTCAGTCAGAGTTCAGGGCACCAGTATGCCGGGCTAGCTTTGCGGCGGGAAACAGACGACCAGGGACACATGGATGAGAGGAGAAGCAGTATTTCTTTATTCACGAGCAAATGGTTCAAAAAACTAATCTAATCTAATCACAACCCAATTCTGTCTTGCCTCTCTCTCCTCCGGCGGAAGAGTCAGGAACCAAGGAAGTATGTAGGGTAGGGGGCAGGGAGAAGGAAGAAGCGTGCTAAGGCAAGGACTAAACCAAAATCTCCCAGAGGCAGGGGGAGTGAGACCAAACCAATGTAACAGAATGACCATGTAAACAGACCACAACATCAAGCAATGTAACAGAAGGGATCCCAGAAGCAGAACTAGAAGCATACCAACACCCCCACCCAGTGTCAGACTCAGTGGGTCTGGGGGAGGGGGCTTTCCATTATAAACTGGAGACGGGCACCATCACCCACCCTAGCCACCTCTGTGCCTTCTTCTAGCTCCTGGCTAAATCACCTCCCTCCACCCAGGGTCCCTAACACCTTGAGCCAAATCAACTATGGTGGCAGCAGTCAGGTGGTCCCCAAACAGTGACAAAATGGACAGCCACTCAGACCAGGTGTCTGAAGATCCTTCTCCACTCAGCTGTCCTACCTCCACAGAGGGGCATGGACCTCATGTCAGTTTAAGTTCTCACCTGTGTCTTGAAAGCCGTATGTGTGGACATGTAATGAGCATGCTGTTAGATAGATGCGATACACCCATGGATAGAGAGACATGCGTGTGGACGTATACAGGCAGACCTGAGGTCACCCAGCCCCAGACACCCAACACCTACGACGGTGTCAGTGACCTCCTCTCACCGGCCATACTGCCTATACTGCCTGCTCAGTACGGGGGCGGGGGGGGGGGGGAAGGGGACCACAGTTGTGGCTCTCGAACCCTCTGGTTTCAGTCTCTTCCACAGCATTGTCTAAGTGTTTGCCTGCCTCTTGCCAATCTGCTCCATGATTCAACAAAAGCCATCTCTGGCTTAAAGGAAGAATCCTCACGGCAATTATTTTAGGCCCTTTGCATCAATGCAGAGAGAGCCATGTCCGCCAGGACCAGGAAGCTCTCAGCAAGTTGGTGGCCCCAAACTTAGGAGATGAAGGCCACCCCTACATTTAGCAGCCGGTCACATGCCACTGCTAACAGAAGTGTTTGGTTTTTTATTTTCATTTTAAATACATTTGGCTGTTTGTAAGAATAAAATAGAAGTTTCTCCGTAATATGCCAGTATGATAATTCTTCAGAAAACCGATTTGAAATATAATACATTTTAATGTTCCTACAGTAACGAGTGACATGCAACTGTGAAAGATGCCTTAAATATCAGATCTTGCCATTCTGTGTGTGAAGGGGGATTAGCATTTTTGAAAACATATCTAAAAATCTCTAGAAAGGACCAGGAAAGTAGCACTACGAAATGGGGATGAGGGGAGATGTTTCCAAGGAGCGGATGACTTCCATTACCACCTCTGTCACCTCTGCTCATTCTTATAAAATTTTTGTTTGTTTTTTAATATTTTATTCTTGGATAGAGACAGAAACTGGGGGGGGTAGAAAGGGAGAGAGAAAGGGAGACACCTTCAGCACTGTTTCACTGCTCATGAAGCTTCTCCCCTGCAAATGAGAACTGGGGGTCTGAACCAGAGTCTTTGAGCACTGTAGCAGGTGCAAACAACCGGGCATGCCACCACCCAGCCTCTGCTACAGTCCTTGTACAGGCTCAAGACAGACTCTTAAATGGAGCAAAATAAGGGAACCATCTCCACTAGCAAATGCTCTGTGGAAAAAAAAAAAATCCTTCCCCTACGCTCTTGGGAGATTTCCCATTTTTTTATGTTTTTTTAAAATTTTCTTTATTATCTTTACTGATAGTCAGAAATCTAGAGGGAAGGGGGAGCTAGAGAGGAAGAGAAACAGAGAGACACCTGCAGCACTCCTTCACCACTTGCAAAGCTTTCCCCCTACAGGTGGGGACTGGGGGCTCAAATCCCCATTTTTTTAAAGAAGAGGAATGCTGACACTTGTGTAGGGGAGATGCGGAAATGAGTCCTCATGACAACAGCAATCCTGTAGATCAGCACCCCCTCAATAAAGTGATACTGATGTTGGGGATAAGCAAACAAATAAATGAATTAATAAATCTCTAAGTCACCCAGTGAGGAGGAAAGTACAGCTGGTAGATCATCTTAAATCATTCTTAAAATTTTTTAACTGGGAAATGTTATGTATGTAAAAACTATTGTATTTACTGTCGAATGTAAAATATTAATTCCCCAATAAAGAAATTTTTTAAAATATTTTTTTGGTACTCCAGTGGCTGGGAAAATGGATCAGCAGTAAGAGTGCAGGACTTGTATGCATGAGGCCCTGGGTTCCACCACTGATGTAAAGGTGCTCTGAACTCTGTCAAAACCCCCAAAATAAAATTAAAAAAAAAAAACTTTGGGGGAGAGTGGTAGCACATTTGGCTGAGTGCACATGTTACCATACACAAGGACCCAGATCTGAGCCCATTCCCCACCTGCAATGGGAAAGCTTCATAAATGGTGAAGCAAGTCTCCAGGTGCCATTCTATCTCTCTCCCTCTCTAGCTCCCCCTCTCCTCTCAATTGCTCTCTGTCCTATCCAATTAAAAAAAAAAAAAAGGAAAAAATACCCACTAGGAGTGGTGGCTTTATAGTGCTGGCACCCGGTCCCAGTAATAGTGCTGGTGGCAGAAATAGTTTAAAATAAGTAAATATTTTCACTGACGGCCCTGGAGCCAGAAGAAAAATAAAGGAGGAAAAATGCATTTATTATTTATTTCCCCAAATAAGAAAGAAAGGAAAGAAAGAAAGAAAGAAAAGAAGAAAGAAAGGAAAGAAAGAAAGGGGAATTGCAATACACTCCTCAGTTCTTTCCTAGTGAGATCCCTGCGCCTGACCACTAGAGTCCCAGCAAGAATAAAAGGCCTATTCTCCCATAATAGTTGTGCCCTCCACAGCCCCCAGGAGACCAAATTTCAAGCACTGAGCCTTTTATCCCCCTGACAAGCTTGTCAGAACACTAAAGAACCCATTTGGGGTTTTCAAAATACAGTCACATAGCTGGAAACCTAGCCCAGTGATACAGCACCTGCCTCGCATGTGTGAGACCCTGAGTTTGATCCGTGGCACCCCCCAAAACCATTGTCTAAAGCTAGCTCACTCAGGGGCCAGGTGGTGATTAAGTGCACACACTACAGTGCTCAAGGAGCTAGGTTCAAGACCCTGGTCCCCACCTGTAGAGGGGAAGCTTCACAAGTGGTGAAGCAGGTGTCTCTCTGTCTCTCTCCCTCTCTATCTCTCCCTCCCCTCTCAATTTCTCTCTGTCTCTACCCAATAATAAGTTAAAAGATTTTAAAAGAAATATGTTGAGTACTAATATACTTTAAAAAATAATAATAGCTCATTAAGTAAAGCACACACTTTACCATGCTCAGGGACCCAGGTTCAAGCTCTCAGCCACCACATGGAGTGCCATATCTGTGGGAAGCTTCATGAGTGGTGGAGTAGTGCTATGATGTCTCCCTCTCTCTCTCTGTCTTTTATTGGTTAAGTGGGGAGGGTGGGGGTGGGACAGTCCACTAGCAGTGGTGGAACTGTGCAGGCATGAAGCCCTGGCAGCAAAAATAAATAATCTAAAAGAAAACCATATGGGTGCTACTCAGATGCACATCTCTCTGCTTCCAAGATAGCTGGAAAATACTTTGCTAAAGAAAAAAAAAAAAATCTGCTGGTGTGGAGGAGTGAGAGTGAAAAAGCACCAGAGGGTCAAGAGCAAAAACATTCCAGACGCCCATACGTGGTGATTCCAGCCATTATCGCCCGTGTGTGTGGCATGTCCAAGCACACACATGCACACACACACACACACACGCACACTCATGCATACATGTCTGTCTCCTTAGCTCCTGCCATTGGCCTGACACTGGAGGCCAGTGCGAGGGTGTCTCCCCTGCACACGTGTGACTGATGTTCCCCTACAACTCGAGGTCGCTCTTGGCGTCTGTGTAATTCATGAAATAAAGATCTCAAGTCTGGCTGTTCCCGCATGGGGGCAGGGTGCTGGTTGCCATGGAGAGGAGGAGGAGAGGAAGCTGTGCTTACAAAAGGCTTGTGGGGGGCAGTGCCTAGAGAGCCACTCACTGGGCATTAACATCCCATCCCACTCCCCTCCAACACCTGCTGGGATGAATCACCTTTCTTGTCAGGGGAGGGCACACGGTGTGTGTGTGGGGGGTGGGGTGGGGACAGACCCTGAAGCACCTGACTTCAAGTCCTGACCCCAAGTGGCCTTGGTGGTCGTGTTGGGGATGGCACAGCATTCCCAAGACTAAGGCTCCCCTTCGGGAAATTGGGGCCGGGCACAGGCTGAACAGGCGAAGCAGCCCAGGGCTCTGTGGAGCTGGGGGAGAGCAAGCAGGTAGGAAGGAGCAAAGGGTGTATTCTTAGCTCTCGGTAAAGTAGGTTATGGTTTAAAAATACCTCTCGATAGTAACCAACACAGCGCCACCTTCGTGCCTGCCCTACAGCAGCCTTGGCACATGCGTCAGCTCACTTAATACCCTCCATGGGGGAGACAGGGCCCAGAAGGGTGGGGGGCAGCCCACAGGCAGCCACCTCCACCCCTAACCCCGCCTGGCCCCTGCTCCTTCCTGCTGTGCATGCTCACCTCCGCCAGGCACTGGGTGGGACACAGGCAATGAGTGAGGTGGCCAGAGAGGTACCAGCTGCTGGGAGCAGCCAAGAGTGGGGGACAGGGTGGCAGGAAGGCAAGGGAGGGCTGAGCACAGGGCTGGAAGTGGGGACAGCTCTGGCAAAGGCACTGAGGCAGAAGTGGCTGGTGTGCTGGAGGACAGGAGAAAGCCAACAGGATTACTTTCCCTCTCCCCAGTCTTTGCGCCCCTGGCAGCTTGCAGAGCTCTGAAAGTTCAGAGATGGATTCACCATTTCATCACCATTTCATCATCCACATTGCAGGCCTAGAAAACACAGTCCCTGGTAGGGTCTGCTCTCTGTGGACAGGGTCCACTGGATGGCATCAAGGACACACCAAGGTCACCCTGGGGCCTCGCCAGGGTTGGGGGGGCTATACTGGAGATCAGGGACCTCCCTGCCTCCCAGGCTGGGTGAGTGGGTGGCCCTCCAGGAGTTGTGGCTCTGTCCACACATGCAGCAGGATGCAGGTACCTTGGCCAACCTGGACTGGATGCAATCCAGTGTGCACCTCAGAGGGTGTCTCGACAGGAGGCCCTGGGCCCAGTGCCATGTGTCCCCAAAAGGAGGATCCCCTGGACACCTGAAATGATACCCCAACCTATGGGGTTGTTTTCATGCAAGGACATCCTCTCAACCCACAGAGCCAACTCACTGAGTGGCACAGGTACAAACCCTCCTCCCACCCCACAAGCTGTGAGGCACCCAGGTGCCTGAAGCCCAGAGATGGCAGGAGGAGACGAGCTAGTCACCGGGGCCCTGGAGAGACCTCACAGCCCTGGCAGAGGAGGTCAAATCTCCACAGAGAGGAGGAACACCAGGGACAACTGCTGAAGGTCCCGCAGGCAGCCTCCACGCCAGCTCCAGGGTTCTTAGAGGATGTGAAAATGTGCCTAGGAGCATCCTGCATTAGTGGAGGTCCCCCTCCCAGGTGAGGAGATGAGCAGGAGAACCCCAACAGGTGTAGGCCAGCTGCTGGAGGACCATGGTAACTGAATATTGTTCTAGTGTGTCTATTTCTTGTGATTTGTGGTTTGGAAACAAACACAAAAACCTGTAGAGTCAAATTAACTGAGTTCACTTCTAGAATAAGGCCTTGCAGTGTTGGTTCTACCACTTTAGGAATTTTTCTCCAATTAAAAAAAAAACTGTCCAATATGAAAAAAAAAAAAAGCAATTGCATTGCCAATCACCTGCGCCGGGGCAAGGAGGCCACTGTGCTGCTGTGTCCATCCCAGAACCCCTGGCTGGAGGGGCCACTGATTCGGTTCCCTGTTTCAGTGCCCTGTGTTGGGCCCTCTGTTCTACCCAGCAATGTGAGGGAGGCCAGAATCCCAGAAAACAGCTCCTGTCAGTCCTCAGATCCCACTGCCCAGGGACACTCAGAGAGAACTGGGGAGGTGGAGGAGGGCCCAAGGCTGGGAGGGGACAGGCCAGCAGCAGTGTCACTGGGACAGCTGTGGGCCCATGGCCCAGCCCTTCCCCGGGCAAGGAGCCTGCCTGGTGCCAGGAGCTGCAGCTTTAAATAAACTTGGCCTGTCCAACCAGGGCCAGGGCAGCAGCCCTGACTGTGCCTGGGAGGCCACAGTCAATAGCCTGGCAGTGCAGCAACCTCGGACCTGGACTCAGGCAGCCTCAGCCTTAGAGCAGGATCCTGTGCCCCCCTGCACCTGCCTGCCTGCCCCCTATGTGGACAGGACACTACAGCAAAGCTGTGACAAGGCCCTGGTGGTCTGGTGTCTAAGGGCCTTTCTGGTGGGCTGTCCCAGTTGCCCTGCCTCCCTCACCCCTGAGCCCAGCCGCTGCACAAGGCTAAGCAGCACCAGTCTCTCAGCGGAGCTGAGGCAACTGTCACCATGGCCTGGGAGCCAGAGGGTGACTCCTCTCTGCAACTGCTAGGGCTTCTGGTGGCAGGAAAGGAGTGAGGTGTCTGATGTGCCCCTGGCTCCCTTAGCTTCCCAGAGCAAAGCCCAACAGACCCATCCTCCAGACTGGTGGCAGTGGCCAGGACACCTGTGGCTGCTGGAACCCCAGGCCTGAGGTAGGGCCAGCCATCTCCTGAACCCAGGGGTGCTCATGCCTGAGTGAAGTGTCAGCACAGTGAAATATGTGGGAAGGGGCCTGAGGCGAGGGCCTGTGTATGCACTGGGACACAAGCAGCTTCTGGGAAAGAGTGCTGACCTTCTTCCCATGCACCTCCTATCTCAGAGAGCCACCTGGCTCCCCCACCTCCCCCCATCCCCACCCCCAGGCCTGGCCAGCCTCTGCAGTTCAGACCCTCTCCCCCACCCTATGTGCCCAGATGCACCCAGCGTGGGCCAAGCCCCCACCAGAGGGAAGGGCATCTCTGGGTCTCCTGGAACAATCTTACGCCCCCACCCCACAACCCCCTCCCACACATACATAGCAGCTTTGGACTTCCCCCACTGCACCTAGTTCCTCCACACCCCCCACCCCCCACCCCCAAGCCTGACCTAAATCCTCCTGCACTGTGCTGAGCGAACTGGGAAATCAGAACACCCCCACATTCCTCCCAGCCGGCACCCACAATCATCAATGATCAGCATCACTCGCCAACACAAGGTATCACCACAGACTTTTTTTTTTTTTTTAGAAAGGGATATAAAAAAATAAACGGCTCTGCAGTGGATGTGTAAGAGGAAACCTGAACGCCGCCCCCGCCTGGTGGTGGGAAGGGGTTGGGGGGGAGGCTGCGGCTGGGGTTTGAGGGTGGAGGGGGGCGGCGAAGAGGCGGCTCAGGGGTTGGGGTTCCGGAGTCCAGCAGTGCGGGGTTAGGTGCGGGCTCTGCAGTTGGGATGGGGCCCCCGGCGGCCTGGGCCGTGTCCCACCCCGGGGAGCCCGCGGAGCCCACTCAACACCGGTGCCACCTGTTCCCTGGGCGAGGCCCCGCATGGCACGAGCTTTCGAGCCCCCCCCCCCCATTACCTCTGCCCAGTAGCTCCAAAACCCACTCCCATCTCCCTCGGCGCCCCCAATGCAGGATCCCGCAGGCTACCCCTTCGTGCCTCACGTCCACCCTGGTGGTCTGACCCCAGCTCCCTGACCTCAGCTCCCCGCACTCCAGACTTTCCAGAAGCATCTTGGGGGGGGGGGGGGGCTCCAGCTTCCAGCTTCCCTGAGGGCGCTGGGCAGAAGCCGCCCCATGCGGCCCGGGGCACAGCGGACACCCCCGCGGATGCGGCCCCGCAGGCCCCCGCCGGCGCAGGGAGGGGGAGGGGTAAAGAGAGGGGGACCGCACGGCCAGGGAGAACCCCGGGTAAGGGCCGCCCCCTCACCCGCGCGCATCCCGGGCCCACGGCCGCCCCCGCGCGCCCCTAGTCGGTGACCTCCCGCCACCAAATGCGTCACGTCTGCTGGGCGCTCCGGGGACACCTGCTGCCGCCCCCGCCGCGCCGAGCCACTCGGCCTGGCCAGGGCCCCCCACTCAGGGCCAGGGTCGGGGGACCAGCGCGGGGACGCGCGGGGACGCAGTGCGCGGGCGGCGGCTCTTACTTGCCAATATCCTCGTAGAGCTGGTACTCGTCGGTGAAGCGGGTGCAGGTGACCGTGGTGGCCATGGCGGCAGCTCGGCGTGCGCTCTGCTGCGCTCGGGCGGCGGCGGCTCGGGCTCCGCTCGCTAGCGGGCACGGCGGCGGCTCCGGCGGGCGGGTGCGGGTGCGGGGACCTCAGCGGGCGGCGGGCGGGCGGGCGGGGGCCGGGCTGCGCGGGGCGGCGAGCGCACGCGAGATCTGCGCCTCCGGGCCGCCAGGAGCGCGCCCACACCTACGCGGGAGCGGGCGCGGGCCCAGCCGGCCCAGCGCCGCCGGCACGCGCCCTGCACTCGCACCCGCGCCCGGGCCGCACACGCGCCCGCTCCCGCGCATTGCGCCGCCGCCCGCGCCCGAACATGCTTATGGCCCGCACGCCTGGCCTCATCGGCCTCTCCAGCCACACCTCGGGGACCCCAGCCCCCCTCACCCCAGACTGCGAGGGGGGACTGTGTGCCGACTTCCCTTCGTTGACCCCCACTCCAGCGTGCACACTCACCTACAAGATGCTCAGGGGCCCCTGGGTTGGGGGCGACAGGGAGGGATCTCCTGTCCCAGATGGCCCTAGCCCCTCCCTCCCTCCTCACAGCGCTGAGCCCCAGGGGTCTGGAAAGAGGGGCCCAGGAGCTGCCTTTGCAGCTGGGGCGGGGGTTAGTAAGAGGAAGAGCTCCCCTCAGTGGTTCAGGGGTGCTGAGCGTTCACAGCCCTTCACCCCCCCCCCCCCCACCTCCTGCAGGCAGGGCCTATCTCCGTCTCTCTCCCAGCCCACCTGCCTGCCCGGATCTGCCTGCAGAAGTGGCCTGAGAGCCCCCGGGGTTGGGTGAGGAGCGCAGTGGCCGAGCTGACCCCGTTTCCTACACAGGTGCCTGCAGCCCCCTGCAGAAGGGCCAGGTTTGGGGTCCGCGCTGGGCAGCCCACAGAAGGCCGTCTCCAGGGGACTGGAATCTGGGTCGCGCTGGGCCTGGCGTGCGCTCACTCTTCCGCCCTGGCCTGTGCCACTCCTCCGTCCCGCTTCGGCCTGCCAGGAGAAGGGCATAGAAGCCATGTTTTCGCAGTGAAGCCCGTGTGGAGGGGCGGGGGGCGAGGCGAGATGCTTGGACACCAGGCTGGCAGGCACTGACAGGCCATGTTCAGGCCATCCTTGCACCCAGGGATCTCTGAATAAGGACACACTAGTAATGGCAGAATTCCGCTGCAGGGGGCGCTGTGGAGACCGTCGCTGGCAGGAGGGGGAGATCACCTCTTCAACAGGGTGCTGGGACTCTCCTGAAAAGGCAAGTGGCCACCTCTGGAGGCAATACAGCAGGACTCCAGACCCTCGAGTTGAGCCCAGCTTCCCTATCCCTTCCTGGATCTGCAGGCTCCTTTCTGAAATCCAGAAGGAAGAGGAGGCAACCCCACAAGACAATACAATCAGCAGTCTCCATCCTAGCCACCACAAACACTGCAGGCCAGACCACACTACTCCTGGAACAGTCCATATGAGAACAGAGTGGCACTAACACCATGATGATATTATACACACACACACACACACACACACACACACACACACACGTTCTGATATGCTAACACTGATTTGTTTGCATGCATTTTCAAAAAATATTTGATTTATTTTATTTTAATGAAAGTAAGAGATACAGAGAGAGGCAGAAAGAGAGAGACACCAGAGCCCTGTTCAGCTCTGGCTCATGGTGGTGCTTGAGAAATCGAAACCTCAGGCATGAACATCTTTTTGCAGAACCAGTACTGTCTCCCTAGCCTGACTACGTGCATTTTCTTTCTTCTTTCCTACTGTAATTATATTTATTTGTTATTGGATAGAAACAGCCAGAAATTGAGAGGAAAAGGGGAGGTAGAGAAGTAGAGAAAGAGAGACAACTGCAGCACTGCTTCACCACTTGCAAAGCTTTCTCCTAGCAAGTGGGGGCTGGGGGGCTCAAACCCAGGTCCTTGCACATTATAACATATGCTGGCCCCTAATTGCACGCATTTCCAACGCATATTGTCTAATTTAACTTTCAAACAAACCCACCAGGCACATGCTATTATCACCACCCTTTTCTACTAGATGTGGCAGCAATGTCACAGGGCCAAAAAGTGACCTGGACTCAAATCCTGCTGCCCTCTAGCTGTTCATTTTCATACCCACCCATGGATACTCATAACATTCACATTCACAAGCCACAGACACACAGTCACACACATGCACAGCTGCCTGCAGCACCCACACACACACACACACACACACACACACACACATTCTCCCAGCCAGTAGCACTCTTAAGTTTGAGCACTCTGGTTTGAGGTCACTCTGGTTGTGGGGGGGGGGGGAGGCCCAGCAAATCTTCACTGAGTGCTATTTGATGCCCCTCTCTTCCTGTCCCCCACCCCTGCTCCAGGAAGCTCCCCCTTGAGGTTGAAGCATGAAAGACAGGACTTCAGCAGCCCCCCTGCTCCCCCCCCCAGGAAAGCAGGGAGGGGGACATGGCCTGGGCCTCACAGTGAGACACACTGAGCTGCCACAGGGCTGTAGGCTGTCTTTCTATACAGCATGATTCCTCCCTCCATTCACGGAACAAACTTACCCAACCCCCCAGACCCAAGCCACCCAGAACAGTGGAGAAGCGGGGAGAGAAAGGCTCCAGACCACAGAAAGCACTCCTCTGACTTTTGCCTCCCACCTTTCCTTGGGGGTGGGTCCCCTGTCCCCCCCTCCCCGCGCCCAGTCATCCCTGCCCTCTGCCACCCCCCCCCTTAGCTGGTTGTCGTCAGCAAGGAGGGTTCTCCCTCCCAGGTGGCAGCTGGGGCGGGTGTGGGGAAAATGGGTTCTGGGAGGTTATTGTTAGGACAGTCACCATGGCAACAAGCATCACATCTGCAGAGCCCAAAGTGCTGCACATGGTGTGCATTCTCCCCAGGGAAGCTGTGGCCTCCACTGTCTTTCTGCTGGGGGCTGCTGTCCTGGGAGGGGTGTCACCATCCTTGCCTCTTTCAGCCTAACCTCTGCTTGGAAAAATCAGAGCTGGAGGACCCTTGGCTGTCAGTCTCCAATCACAAGACCCTTTATGCATCAGCTTCTGCAGGCCTGGGGTAGGCTGTGGGGGCTGGTGTGGTAGGGATGGTGGAGGTAGAAGTGGTAGGGATGGTGAAGGCCACAACTAGAGATATGCTGAAAACTCTTAAAAGTTCTGCTAATCACCTCTTCCCAGCATCCTTATAAGATAGGGTCTGCCAGCCACTCATCTGTTGTTGGACACCTGGGTTGCTTCGAGGTTCTGGCTATTATACATCATGCTGCTATGAACATCGGTATACACAGATCTTTTTGGATGGGTGTGTTTGGTTCCTTAGGATATATCCCCAGGAGAGGGATTGCAGGTCCATTTCTTTTTTTTTTTAATATTTATTTATTTTCTTTTGTTGCCCTTGTTTTATTGTTGTTGTCATTGTTGGATAGGACCGAAAGAAATGAAGAGAGGAGGGGAAGACAGAGAGGAAGAGAGAAAGATAGACACCTGCTTTACTGCTTGTGAAGTGACTCCCCTGCAGGTGGGGAGCTGGGGGCTCGAACTGGGATCCTTACTCTGGTCCTTGCGCTTTGCGCCACGTGCGCTTAACCCACTGTGCTACCGCCCAACTCCCTGCAGGCCCATTTCTATCTAGTTCAAGTGGCTCCTCTCTGCCCACTGTGCCCAGGTGCCAGCTCACACAGGGAGGGCATTGAACACAGTTGCTGCCCTCACAGGGCTGATGTCCAAGACCAATGAGACACAAGAGAGAAGCAGCCAATAGTGAAGTGTGATCTACAAAGACTGAAAACAGTGACATGGGCCTGGATAATGGTTCATAGAGCAGGATTCATGCCTTGCTTGTGTGAGGCCCAGGTCAAGCCCTGGCACTATATGGGAGCTTCCTCTGGTGTTATGGTCTCTCTCTCTCTCTCTCTCTCTCTCTCTCTCTCTCCTCTTCCCTTTTTCCCCTCCCTCCCTCTCTCTCAGTGAAAAGGCAGTCCAAGACAGTAAGACAGAACACCCAAGGGTCCTGCTTTGCAAAATTAATTCATTAAGGCAGCTGCTGTGCATAAGGATGGGGGGTGTGCAGAGAACGCTGGCAGGGCCTCCCTATGCTCTCATTTGCTCATCTGTATCTTGTTTTTGGCACCCAAGTCTTCAAGAGGGTGGGAACCTCCTCTGCGACTAGCAGGCAAAGCTCATAAGTTCAACAGTCAGTCCTAGGATGCAGGCTGGGGCTTAAGCCTAAAGAGCCCCTCCCCCTAGGGTGTGAGGGCACAGACCCTCCATGACTTCTTGCTGCCTGGACTTCCAAGAACAAGGTAGACACCACTGTCTGGAAGATGCCACACTCCTGGACAGAGGGTGCCTGGGGACCCACAAGGACACCTGCTGAACCCTCGACCAAATCTAGGCCTCGCCGGCTCCCACCCTATCTCTGATGGACTAGGCCTCTGATGGACTAGGCCTCCCCCACCAACCAACAGGCAAGTGGCCCTTTCCTGTGTGATCCCCTATCTGTTCTCTGCCTGGTGTGACTTCCCAGAAGGCCAGGCAGTGTCCCAACCTCACTGGGCTCACATGAGGGCTGCTCAGGCCAGAAAGAGCAGGGGACACTACACCAGTCCACCAGACAGCCAGAAGAGGTCAAAAACCTCCATCTCCCAGCTCGATTCCCCCCTTCATGGGCACAGGGCCTCAACCTCAGGACACCACATCCTGATGTGAGGCAGCCCCTCTCCTGCGCCCACCTGCACACCTAGAGCACAGTGTCAAGTGCGGACAGAGGACAAGTCTTCACCAGCCAGGCCAGGCACTCCCTTAAAACAGACTCCCCTTCCTCCAGGCACCCCCAGGGGTCTCTAAGGCCATGGTCACTCAACACCAGGCAGCCCTCATGGGCCAGGCCCTCTCCTCAGCCCCCAACATGGAGGGTCAACCATGGCATCCATGCTGGTAGCGGCCAGACTATAGAAAAGAAGCTGGAGGGGGCCAGACAGTGGTGCACTCGGTTGAGCACACATGTTACCATGTGCAAACATCTGGGATGAGCCCGTACTCCCCACCTGCAGGGGAAAAGCTTCACAAGCAGTGAAGTAGGTCTGTAGTTTTTCTCTTCCTCTCTCCCTCTCTATCTCCCCTTCCTCTTCTCAATTTCTCTCTGTCTCTATGCAATCAAATATAAGGGAAATGGCCACCAGGAGTGATGGATTCAGTGTGAAGGCACTGAGCCCCATCAATAATGCTGGCAGCAGTAATAAATAAATAAATAAGCTGGATACGGGCACTCAACAGCTCCTGACTATTCGTCCCCCAATGAATCCAGGCCACAGTCACCTTTTCCCAGATACAAGATATGCTGGGAAAAATCTTAGCCATCTGATACGTGGGGAGCTGCCCCTGACAGCATGTGGAGGAGACTTCCCTGGTCCCTGGCTCCTGGTCCCTGGGTGCTGTCCCTGCTGCCTCACCCCTGCTGTATCCATAAAAGTGCGGGTAGCAGCCCTGAAGAAGAGTCTCTGCTTTGTGGCAAGAGCTAA
Organism: Erinaceus europaeus; assembly: GCF_950295315.1. Taxonomy (NCBI): domain Eukaryota; kingdom Metazoa; phylum Chordata; class Mammalia; order Eulipotyphla; family Erinaceidae; genus Erinaceus; species Erinaceus europaeus. The sequence goes on along the minus strand of NC_080175.1, from coordinate 42,510,655 downwards.
CACCTAACAGCTCCCAGGGTTGGTTGCTGCTAACAGTTTCACACACTATGGAATGTTATAGAACTAGAGCATAGGACAAACCTGGCCTGGTTGAGCACACACATCACTGTGCATGAGGTCCTGGGTTTGAGCCCTGACATCATCTGGGAATGAGAGAGCACTGGAGAAGCTCTGTGGATAAGAGAGTGGTGCTTCGGTGTCTGCCCCCACCCCCGTTTCTACCTCTCTCTAAAATTAAAAAGAAAGCTTTTAAAATTCTAGAACCAATACCTGGTTATAGGAATCAGGGAAGTGTCTATCCCTGAAGGGATCCAAACAATGCTAGGTTTGAGAAGGTAGGGGATTTTTTGAGATGAAAAAACATTCTCTCTCTCTCTCTCTTACTATATTTTGTGGCTATACAGTATATATATTTCTCCAAATATAAAGCTTTAAAAGCTACACTTTTAAAATCAATGCATTTTTAAATGTATTTATATTTTGACAGAGAAAGAAAGCAGAGACGGAAAGAAAGAGACCATGGTATCAAAGCTTCCTTCAGTGCAGTGGGGACTGGGCTCAAACCTGGGTCATGCACACGGCAAAGCAGTGCACTGTCCAAGTGAGCTATTTTTCCAGCCCCAAATCAGTGCATTTTCCTATAAATGCAATTTATATTTTGATATAAATGTTATTTATATAATCATATGTGCAACTACATGTCTATTACATGTATATGTAATTACGTGTCTGTTACATATATGTACAATTGCATGTCAATTACAGTAACTTGTACAGAAATTATCCCCAGGATTCAAACTTGAGAATCAACACTGCTAACCCAAAGGAAGGAAGGAGGTATTTGAGCCCAGCCCACCAGGCACAGAGACCCCCATCCTAGGACCATACCCCTCCACACACACACTATTTCCAAAAAGAATCAAATCAGCTTAGATAGACTGGGGGGAAATGCCCAGTTAAGATTGTAAAGAATAAGATCTGGGCAGTAGCACACCAGGTTAAGTGCACATACTATGAAGTGCCAGAACCAGCACAAGGATCCCAATTCAAGGCCCCAGCTCCATACCTGCAGGGGTGTTCCTCCACAGGCAGGTATGGAGGTGTCTATCTTTCCCCACCCTATCTCCCCCTCCCCTCTCAATTTATCCATGTCTTATCCAATAAAATAGAAAAAATGGCCACCAGGAGCAGTGGATCAGTAGTGTCAGCACCAAGCCCCAATAATAACCCTGGAGGCAAAAAAAAATCGCAAAGAATACTAAATAAAAGCACCTGGCAATGATATGGTGCCACGTGGCTTTCTCTGCCACAAGGAAAAGTCTCAGAAGTTAGTCAAGTGGTGAGGAGAAACAAAAGTATCCAAAATTTTTAAGTTAAAAACTCTATTAAATCGATGGAGTCAACTTCTGGAGGAGGAGCTACGAGCAGCAGATCGCTTTCTCTCCTCTCTTCTCCTCTCCTCTCCTCTCCCAGATCAACTAGGAATACCAAAGAAGACCATCGGGGACCGAAACAAGACAGGACTAGAATGACCACAGGAATCCAGTAAATCACCGGTGAGTACAAACACGTGTGGCGGGTGACAGAGAGGAGAGAGGGGCCTAAGGAGAGATTAAGTGACTGCTAACAGTTCAACAGTTTATCAGTGGAGACACCACCTCCAGTCTGCTCCACCAACAAGGGGACAGCTGAAGGGAGGAGAGGACTCCCCAGAGACTCACCAAGTACAACTCTGAGTCTCCATTGCTACTACCCTCAGAATCTGGAGCAGCAACAGGGAGGGACACCAGGGGACAGAGATCTAACCAGGAAACTCAGGAGAAGACCTATACCTTGGTGGCATAGCTGAGAGGCTGTGAAAGACTCTTTGCATAACCACTGGATTATCTCTGCCACACCCTGCTTTATCTCTTGGTCAGGAGTCAGTGATTAAGCTGAAGCCTATTGATAGTTTAAAAGCCCTCAGGCTCCCATAGCCTACAGGGAAGAAAAAAAGAAAGAGGCTTTTAAACCACTGAGCTCCAACTCAGAGATTTAAATACTATTGAAACAACTGTTAACTTCCACCACTGTGAACCCTTTAATTAACTTACTTAGACACAAGTCAATCCAGGCAATAGTGATCAATAATTTGAAAAGTACTGATAAAGGGAACTCATAACATAGTATATAAAATGGTTAAAACAACAAGAAGAAATACTGGAGAATTGAACCAGGACAAGAGCCCAGCTAAAAGTCCTCCAGAGGGTGAAGCACAAAATAACGAGTTCAACATCCAAACATTAGCTAAGGAAATAATAACAGGAGTGAGTAAAGAATTTGAAAAAATTATAATCAGAAATACAGGAACAACAAATGAGAATATGGAAGAAAATTCTAATTATCTCATGGTTATTAGAGAGCTGAAAGCTGAAATCGCTGAGCTAAGAATGCAACTAGCTGAACAAGCTAAAACAGTATCAGAGCAAGGCAACAAAATAGATGAACTCCAGAAAACAGTAGAGGGCAGAGAGAATAGAATCTATGAGGCTGAAGACAGAATTAGCAAGATTAAGGATGAATTAGAGACAACTAAAAAAGAAGTAAGAGATCTCAAAAAGAGATTAAGAGATGCTGAAAACAACAACAGAGTCCTATGGGAAGACTTCAAAAGAAACAATATACGCATTATTGGCATACCAGAGGAAGAAAGAGAAGGAGAGGAAGAAAGCATTTTCCAGGCCATAATAGCTGAAAATTTCTCTAGTCTAGACAACATCAAAGACATAAAGATTCAAGAAGCCCAGAGGGTCCCAAACAGAATTAACCCAGACCTAAAGACACCAAGACATATCATACTTAGAATGGAAAGGAATAAGGATAAAGAAAGGATCCTGAAGGCTGCAAGAGAAAAACAAAGGGTCACCTACAAAGGAAAACCCATAAGATTAGCAGCAGACTTCTCCATACAAACACTATAGGCCAGAAGAGAATGGCAAGATATGTATCGAGTGCTCAATGAGAAAGGCTTTCAGCCAAGAATACTATATCCTGCTAGACTGTCATTCAGACTAGATGGAGGCATCAAAACCTTCTCAGACAAGCAACAGTTGAAGGAATCAACTATCACCAAGCCTGCCCTGAAAGAAGTTCTGAAAGGTCTCCTATAAACAATCAGACCACCACAAATAGGACATATATCAAAACACTCTAAAACTCTACAAGAATGGCATTAAAATATCTTCAATCTTTGATATCAATAAATGTCAATGGCCTGAATTCACCTATTAAAAGACACAGAGTAAGAAGTTGGATCAGAAAACACAACCCAACAATATGCTGTCTACAGGAAACCCACCTAACTCAACAAGACAAACACAGACTTAAAGTGAAAGGATGGAAAACTATCATACAAGCCAATGGCCCACAAAAAAGGGCAGGAACAGCTATTCTTATATCTTATATTCTTATATTCTTATATCTTATATCATTCCTATTAAAAAAGATAGGAATGGACACTACTTAATGCTCAGAGGATCAGTCAATCAAGAGGACTTAACAATTATTAACATCTATGCACCCAATGAGAAGCCATCTAAATATATCAAACTTCTACTGAAAGAGCTAGAGCAATATATTAACAGTAACACAATCATAGTAGGGGACTTCAACACCCCACTCTCTCAACTTGACAGATAATCCAGGCAGAAAATCAATAAAGACATAAGGAAGCTAAATGAAGAGATGAATAAACTAGAAATAGTGGACATTTTCAGAGTCATTCATCCCAAGAAACTGGAATACACATTTTACTCAAATCCACATGGGTCATTCTCAAGGATAGACCATATGTTAGACCACAAAGACAGCATCAGCCAATTCAAGAGCATTGAAATCATCCCAAGCATCTTCTCAGACCACAGTGGAATTAAACTCACACTTAACAATCAACAAAAGATTAGTAACAGTCCCAAAATGTGGAAGCTCAACAGTACACTTCTTAACAACTTCTGGGTCAAAGAGGAAATCAAGGAAGAAATCAAAATGTTTCGAGAGTTCAATGAAGATGAAGACACAAGATATCAAAATATTTGGGACACAGCTAAAGCAGTCCTAAGAGGGAAGTTCATAGCTATACAAGCACACATTAGGAAACAAGAAAAAGCACAAATAAACAGCCTGATTTCACATCTTAAAGACCTAGAAGAAGAACAACAAAGGAACCCTAAAGCAACCAGAAGGACAGAAATCACTAAAGTTAGGGCAGAAATAAATAACATTGAGAATAGGAAAACCATACAAAAGATCAACGAAAGTAAATGTTGGTTCTTTGAAAGAGTAAACAAAATCGACAAACCTTTAGCCAGACTCACAAAACAAAAAAGGGAGAAGACCCAAATAAATCAGATAGTAAATGAAAGAGGAGATATCACAACAGACACTGCAGAAATTCAACATATCATGCGAGGCTTCTATGAACAACTATATGCCACCAAGCTAGAGAACCTGGAAGAAATGGACGATTTCCTAGATACCTACCAACTTCCAAAACTAAGTAAAGAGGAAGTGGATAACATGAACAGGCCCATCACAGCTAATGAAATTGAAACAGTTATCAAAAATCTCCCCAAAAATAAAAGTCCTGGACCAGATGGTTTTACAAATGAATTCTACAAAACCTTCAAAGAAGAACTAATACCTCTAGTTTTAAAAATCTTCCAGAAGATTGAAGACACTGGAATACTCCCTGCCAGCTTCTATGAAGCCAATATCACCCTGATACCAAAAGCAGACAGGAATACAACCAAAAATGAAAACTACAGACCAATAACTCTGATGAACATAGATGCGAAAATATTAAACAAAATTCTAGCCAACCGGATACAGCAGTATATCAAAAAGATTGTTCATCATGACCAAGTGGGGTTTATCCCAGGCATGCAAGGTTGGTTTAATATACGTAAATCAATCAATGTGATCCACCACATCAACAAAAGCAAGACCAAAAACCACATGGTCATATCAATAGATGCAGAGAAAGCCTTTGACAAAATACAACATCCCTTTATGATCAAAACACTACAAAAAATGGGAATAGATGGAAAATTCCTGAAAATAGTGGAGTCTATATATAGCAAACCTACAGCCAACATCGTACTCAATGGTGAAAAACTGGAAGCATTTCCCCTCAGATCAGGTAGTAGACAGCGCTGCCCACTATCATTATTACTATTCAACATAGTGTTGGAAGTTCTTGCCATAGCAATCAGGCAGGAGCAAGGAATTAAAGGGATACAGATAGGAAGAGAAGAGGTCAAACTCTCCTTATTTGCAGATGACATGATAGTATACATAGAAAAATCTAAAGAATCCAGCAAGAAGCTTTTGGAAATCATCAGGCAATACAATAAGGTGTCAGGCTACAAAATTAACATTCAAAAGTCAGTGGCATTCCTCTATGCAAACACTAAGTTAGAAGAAATTGAAATCCAGAAATCAATTCCTTTTACTATAGCAACAAAAACAATAAAATATCTAGGAGTAAATCTAACCAAGAAAGTGAAAGACTTGTATACTGAAAATTATGAGTCACTACTCAAAGAAATTGAAAAAGACACAAAGAAGTGGAAAGATATTTCATGTTCATGGGTTGAAAGAATTAACATCATCAAAATGAATATATTACCCAGAGCCATCTACAAATTTAATGCTATCCCCATCAAGATCCCAAGCACATTTTTTAGGAGAATAGAACAAATGCTACAAATGTTTATCTGGAACTAGAAAAGACCTAGAATTGCCAAAACAATCTTGAGAAAAAAGAACAGAACCGGAGGTATCACACTCCCAGATCTCAAACTATATTATAGGGCCGCTGTCATCAAAACTGCTTGGTACTGGAACATGAATAGACACACTGACCAGAATTGAGAGCCCAGAAGTGAGCCCCCACACCAATGGACATCTAATCTTTGACAAAGGTGCCCAGACTATTACATGGGGAAAGCAGAGTCTCTTCAACAAATGGTGTTGGAAACAATGGGTTGAAACATGCAGAAGAATGATACTCCAAGTGGATCAAGGACTTGGATGTTAGACCACAAACTATCAAATACTTAGAGGAAAATATTGGCAGAACTCTTTTCCACATAAATTTTAAAGACATTTTCAATGAAATGAATCCAATTACAAAGAAGACTAAGGCAAGTATAAACCTATGGGACTACATCAAATTAAAAAGCTTCTTCACAGCAAAAGAAACCACTACCCAAACCAAGAGACCCCTCACAGAATGGGAGAAGATCTTTACATGCCATACATCAGATAAGAGTTTAATAACCAACATATATAAAGAGCTTGCCAGACTCAACAACAAGACAACAAATAACCCCATCCAAAAATGGGGGGAGGACTTGGACAGAATATTCACCACAGAATAAATCCAAAAGGCTGAGAAACACATGAAAAAATGCTCCAAGTCTCTGATTGTCAGAGAAATGCAAATAAAGACAACAATGAGATACCACTTCACTCCTGTGAGAATGTCATACATCAGAAAAGGTAAGAGCAGCAAATGCTGGAGAGGGTGTGGGGTCCAAGGAACCCTCCTGCCCTGCTGGTGGGAATGCAAATTGGTCCAACCTCTGTGGAGAACAGTCTGGAGAATTCTCAGAAAGCTAGAAATGGACCTACCCTATGATCCTGCAATTCCTCTCCTGGGGATATATCCTAAGGAACCCAACACATCCATCCAAAAAGATCTGTGTATACATACATTCTGGGCAGCACAATTTGTAATAGCCAAAACCTGGAAGCAACCCAGGTGTCCAACAACAGATGAGTGGCTGAGCAAGTTGTGGTCTATATGCACAATGGAAGACTACTCAGCTGTAAAAAATGGTGACTTCACCGTTTTCAGCCGATCTTGGATGGACCTTGAAAAAATCATGTTGAGTGAAATAAGTCAGAAACAGAAGGATGAATATGGGATGATCTCACTCTCAGGCCGAAGTTGAAAAACAAGATCAGAAAAGAAAACACAAGTAGAACCTGAAATGGAATTGGCGTATTGCACCAAAGTAAAAGACTCTGGGGTGGGTGGGTGGGGAGAATACAGGTCCATGAAGGATGATAGATGACAGAGTGGGGGTTGTATTGTTAAATGGGAAACTGGGGGATGTTATGCATGTACAAACTATTGTATTTACTGTTGAATGTAAAACATTAATTCCCCAATAAAGAAATAAATTTAAAAAAACTCTATTAAATCAAGAATCAGTGACACAGTGCAATAAATCTAAGAAGAAGAAGAAGAAAAAAAAAAGTGGGTTGGGGATTAGTTCAATGAGTAGAGCAAAGGACTTGCACACCAGAGCCTCAGATTCAGTTCCCTGCCTGTACTGGAGCTCAGATAAAATAGATTATTTTGTTTTATTTTATTTGGGGTATATCTGAGCTTCATGATTCCACCACTCCCAACAGATTTTTTTTTCAATTTAAGGTGGAAAGAGGGAGATGAAGAGAGTGAGAGAGAGAGAGAGAGAGAGAGAGAGGAGGAGGAGAGACAGCACATGCATGATGTGGTGGCAAGGGCTGGGCAGAAGTTTGAATCCAGGTGTACTCTACTGAGTGAGCCATCTCTGGACCCCAAATGCTTGCTTCTTATTTATTTATTGCCACCAGGGTTACGGCTGGGGCTCAGTGCCAGCACTACAATTCCACTGCTCTGGGTGGCTATTTTTTGTTTGCTTGTTTGTTTGTTTATTTGTTTGCTTTTGATTTGACATGACAGAGAATTTGAGAGGAGAGGGGTGATAGATAGCTGCCTGCAAACCTGCCTCACTCTCATGAAGTGTTTCTTTCCCCTGTAGGTGGGTAGTGGACACTGAAATCTGGGTCCTTGTGCATGCTAATATGTGTGCTTACCCAGGTGCACCACTCAAATGCTTTTTTAGAAAAAGGAGAAGAAATTAAATAATTAAAAGGAAGCATACAAAGCCACTCAACAGGAAATGTGAAATGGCAAACAATGAAACTACAAAAATGGGCCCTCAGTCCATCCAGGGAAGCCACTCGAACCCGAGCTACCAGCATGGTCAGGTGTGTTTGGGGCAGGATGCACTTAGCTTACTGGGAAACAGGCAGCCCTGGAAAGTCCAGGAGTAGGGAAAGAATAACAAGGTAGACAGCTGAACAAGATAAGGCCAGGAGGAAATGCAAATAAAAAGCAGCCAACAGGAGGGCCAGGCAGTGGCACACAGGGTTAAGTGCACATAATATTAAGAACAAGACCCACTCAAGGTTTCCTGTTCAAACCACTACCTCCCCCCTGCAGGGGGGTCACTTCACAGATAGTGAAGCAGGTTTCCAGGTGTCTCCGTCTTTCTCCCGCTCCATCTCTCCCACTCTCCTATCAATTTCTCTCTGTCCTATCCAAAAAAAAAATCGAAAAAATGGCCACAGGAGCAGTGGACTTATAATGCAGGCACCAAGCCCCAGTGATAACCTTGGAGACAAAAAAATAAAATAAAAAATAAAAATCAGCCAACAGCACAATCAGGGTTGCCAAAAGCTGGATCTGTGTGTGTGTGTGTGTGTGTGTGTGTGTGTGTTTAGGGGGGGAATATAAGAGACAAATCTAGAGCGAGAGGGAGGGAGGAGGTGAATCATAAAGAAACACTATGTATGGGGCCACAGGGCTAGCTCACTGGGTAGGGTGCATGTCTTGCAAAGTGCATAGCCCAGGTTCAAACCCCAGTACCAAGTGGGAGATGCTATGGCACCTGAGGAAGCTCTGACACTATGATGTCTCACCCTCCCTCTCTCCGTGTCTCTTTCCCTATCTGAATCAGTGACCCTTAGAAATAAAATTGAGCACACTTGAGGCCCGGTAAAGGAAAGGTGGGGGAAGGAGTCATGCACAGCAGTTAACCAGCAAATGGAAAGATGGTTGAAACAAACAAAAAAAAAGTTCTAAGAATATAATAATTGGGTGTAGGGATAGATAGCACAATGATTATGCAAAGAAACTCTCATGCCTGGGGCTCCAAAGTCACAGGTTCAGTCCCCTGCACCACCATAAGCCAGAACTAAGCAGTGCTCTGGTAAAAAAAAAAAAAAAAAGAAGAAGAAAGGAGAAGGAGAAGGAGAAGAAGTAGAAGAAGAATGGAAAAAAGAGGGAAGGAAGAAAAAGAAAATAATAATTGAGGTTGGGCAGTGGTATCCACAATACCATATATAAGGGCTTAGGTTCAAGACTCCGGTCCCACCTGCAGGAGAAAAGCTTCACAGGTAGTGGAGCAGTACTGCAGATGTCTCTTCTCTCTTCTCTCTCTCTCTCTCTCTCTCTCTCTCTCTCCTTCTCTTACTCACCTCCCATCTCTATAAAGAAAATAATAATAATAAGCCATGGGAGTTTGGTGGACTTGTTCAAGTTCCAGAGATAATCCTGGTGGCAAGAGAAAATAATATATACATATTCATATTGACTCCAAAGAAAGAAATGTAATGACCTGTGTCATATGTTTTGATTATTAAGAATGAGTTTATTAACTTGACTTTTCCCAAAAAAAAGCTTCCCCAAAGGCTAGCAAGTGGCTTGCCTGGTAGAACACACACATCACATCATCGTGCATGGATCCAAGCTCAAGCAGGAGGGAAGCTTCGAGATGATGGAGTGGTGCCGTGGTGGCTCTCCTTCTCTGCATGTATCTTTCTATATATCTCTCCTCTCTGCCTTTCACTCTCTAACTAAAAGAAAAATTAGCCACCAGGCATGGTAGAGTTGTGCAGGCACTGAGCCTCAGTGATTAATCTGGTGGCAAAATTAAAAGAGAGAGAGAAAGAGAGAATGTTTTCTATTATTACGTTTGTCACTCATTTATTTATTTAATGAATCCACCACTCCTGGAGGCCATTTTTCCCTTTATATTTTACTTCATATGACAGAAAGAAATTGAGAGGTGAGGAGGAGATAGAGAGGAAAAAGACAGAGAGGCACCTGCAGCACTGCTTCACCACTCATGAAGCTTCTCCCCTGCAGGTGGGGACCAGGGATTGAACCTGGGTCCTTAAGCATGATAAAGTGTGCACTCTTTATCTTGCCACTGGGTCTTATCAGGGGATTCATGCCTGCATGATAGCCCTGCTCCCAGTGGACTCTTTTATTCCTTTCTTATTTCCAGACAGAGGCTGAGAGACAGAGAGGGAGAGACGAAGAGAGAAAACAGCACAGCACAGCGCCTTGGCATGGCACGCTCGCGCGCACACACACACACACACACACACACACACACACACAGTGGCTGGGGGCTTGAACCTAGGTCCTCATATGTTGGCAAAATGTGCACTCTACTTGGTAAGCTATCTCCCAGACCCCATTTATCTACTTTTATTATTTATTTATTTATTTATTTATTTGCAGAGCTGGGACCTCACATATGCAAAACTTCACCACTCTTGGGATACTTTATCATTCAAAGAGAGAGGCAGGCAGAGAGACAAGACACTGCAGCTTTCCCTGGGGCCCTGTCCTGTCCTGTGTGGTGCTGGGGTTTGAACCTAGGCTGGCCTGGCCCTCTGTGTCCTGGGAGGCTCCTGTGCTAAGTCATCCCTCGGAGTTCTCTCAGAGATGCAGCCTTGTCCAGTCCAGAGCCCCTGGGTGACAGTGAGTGGAGAGACTGATCCCATCTCACTGCAACCTGTGCTGGACCTTCCCAGCCCCTTTCCTGAGATCCTGTCCCATCTGTATCCCCCATCTCCGTTCTTGCTCCCACAGACCAACAGCAGTCACAGAAGAGACAGCTGGGACATGGGGGAAAGACTGGAATGCAGCTCGAGAGGAAGGGCTGCTGCTTCCCTTTCCAGTGCTCCTCTGACCCTGCTGGAGCCCACCACACCTTGGCAGCCACACCCACTGGGCCTGGAGACAAGGGGTTGCTCTCTCCAGCTGCGCTCTCTCTCTCTCTCTCTCTCTCTCTCTCTCTGTCTCTCTCTCTCTCTCTTTCTCCCTCTCTCCCGCCACCAGGTACAACCACAACCATGGTGCAGGTGCCCAGGGCTGGCTGTGGTGCTGCTGTGCTGCTGACTGCTGTGGGACTCCTGGCCCTCCCCTTTGAACTTGGGGTCTCCCAAACCCCACTCTCTTCATTTCCCCACCTCTTCCTTCCAGAGGAGCAGCGTGGGGGGGGGGGCAGTCTGAAAAGGACCCCTCCAACTGCTCCATGGTGTTGATGTTAGTGTTTGTAACAGTGACTGGGGGGCAGGAGGTGGCTTATCTGGTAGAGTGCACACATTGCCATGTAAGGAGACTCAGGGTCGAGACCCCAGCTCCAGGAGAGAGCACCTTGTAAAACTTCATGAACTCAGTGTCTCTCCATGTGTGTCATTCTCCATGTGTGTATCTGGGGGGCTGGGGTGGGGGGGAGTCTACCAGGAACAGTGAATTCCCAGCAAACCCTGGTGGCAAGAGTAAAAAATTAATGATGATGATGATGATGGCCACTGTTTGTTGGTTGGGGGTAGAGGGGCAAGAAAAAGAAAAGTCCAGGAGGGTGGGCGGTGGTGCACCAGGTTAAGCACACATGGTGCAAAGCACAAGGACCTAAACAAGGATCCGGGTTTGAGCCCCCAGGCTCCCCACGTGCAGGGTGGTCGCTTCACAAGTGGTGAAGCAGGTCTGCAGGTGTCTGTCTTTCTCTCCCCCTCTGTCTTCCCCTCCTCTCTCCATTTCTCTCTGTCTCATCCAACAACAATGACAGCAATAACAACAATAATAACAACAACGATAAACAACAAGGACAACAAAAGGGGAAAAAACAGCTGCCAGGAGCAGTGGATTTGAGGTGGAGGCACTGAGCCCCAGCGATAACCCTGGAGGCAAAAAAAAAAAAAAGAAGAAGAAGAGGAGGAGGAGGAGACCCATAGAATGTATGAGCTACTGTCTGTGGGCAGTGGGTAACAGACAGTGAAAGCAGGTGAGCCCAGGAGAGCATCCATTGCCCAACTCTAGCCAGGGCCGTGGTCAGGCCCACAGCTGAAGCCCAGGGCCACAGGGACCCAACCCGGTGAACAGCAGACATCGGGCAGTGGGAGCAGCCAGACGTGTGGGTGAGGATGCAGACAACAGCAAGGTCCCCGAACTCCATGTGGGAACCAGCCCTGCTGACAGTGAGGCTGTTCACACACAGCACGGGGGTGATGCCAAAGGGTCTACAACAGCAAGGCACAGCTCACGTCCACAGCCCAGGTCTTCAGTCAGGGTGAGCCACCTACAGAACAGAAGCCAGCAGTTTCAGAGACAGGTAATATCTTGAGATTCCCAGCCACTATGTCCACTATTCAGTAATTACAGTAAACAATAAAAAACTTTATACAAGGAAATAGGAAAATGAGATGCTAGTCTACCGAAACTAAACCCAAAATCTCCCAGATTAGCAGATTTGAACATCTTAAAGCAGAGTTAAAAACTTGGCAGATTTGAAGGCAGCTTTTATAAATATATCCAAAGAGTTTTTAAAAAGATATGATTTTAATCAGTGAATGGGTTACAAGCCTCAGTCCCAAGGATCTTTTCTTTTTACAGATTTTATTTATTTATTAGTGAGATAGATAGGAGGAGAGAGAGAAAGAACCAGACACCACTCTGGTACATGCACTGCCGGGGATTGAACTCAGAACCTCAGGCTTGAGAGTCCACTACTTTATTCACTGTGCCACCTCCCAGACCACAGTCCCAAGGATCTTTACGTAGGTAAATATGCATGTATGAAGATGGGCCAATACCCATGATAGGATATGAAGATCAAAGAGTAAGGTTGGAAGAAAGCACAGAGCTCCAGGGGCTTGTGAAAAATATCAGATGATAAAGCACATGTGTAATTGCTATCTCAAAAGAAAGCATGTGAAATGGGGGCACAATAAATCTTTGAGGACATAATGGTCAAAGATTTCTCAAATTTGATGAAACACATCAATTTATATATCCAAATATTTTCAACAAACCCCCAGCAATCTGAAATTAAAAAGAAGTGCAAACTCAGATATACAAAGGTCTGAAAATCAGAGTATCCTAAAAGCAGTCAGAGTTAAAAAAAAAAGACAGGCTGGGTGGTGTCGCACCTGGTTGAGCACACATGGTATAATGCACAAGGACCCCAGTTCAAGCCCCTGGTCCCCACCTTCAGGGGGAAAGCTTTTAGAGTGTTGAAGCAGGGCTGCAGGTTTGTTTGTCTCTGTCTCTATTACCCCCTTTCCTCTTGATTTCTGGCTGTCTCTATCCAATAAATAAAGATAATTTAAAAAATGAAAAAATATATAAAAATTAAAAGACTCATTGCTTACATAAGAACTGTAACCATGGTTGCAGAGAGCTCACTACGACGGGCATTTATCTTGCCCAGTGTCAAGCCCCAGCTAGACATGGAAGTTGCTGTGACAGGAGGGGAAGCTCTGGGTGGGAGTGTCTCTTCCTATCTGTCTTTACCTGAATGAAAAGGCAGACCAGCAGTGTTGAGAGCATGTGTGTGTAAAGCCCTGTTTTTGAAAGTGAGAGAGAGAGAATTATAACCAATTTCTCATCAAAAGACAATGAAATAATATCATCAATGTACTGAAAGAAAAAAAGTCAAATTAAATAAAAAGACCAGCAGAGATTGAGGGACTGTTTGTTCTAGGTGAAAAGGCACTGAGCAGAAGTGACAGCTAAAGACCACGTGAATCCCTACTAGAGGCTGAGCTGTGAAGACAAGCTTTGCATGGCAGTGGTGGTTTCTGGAGCAAGATGCTTCCTCATGGCCACACCTGTGCTGTGTGTACATAGCGGGTGGGGAGTGGGAGGGGGGTGCTTCTGCCTGAGGACACAGAAGTATAATAGAGAGCCACAGCCATGCCTGCACTTACTGAAGAAGTCAAAGAACGTGAATAGACAAGCATAAACTGGTAAAATTAACGAGATAATTTGGGTGAGGCATGTGTGCCATTTAGTTCATTGTCTGTAAAATTTAGATGATTTCAAAATAAACTTTAAAAAATGATTTATTTACTAATAAGACAAAGGGGGAGATGGGCGGTAGTGCAGCGGCTTAAGCGCAGGTGGCGCAAAGCACAAGGATCGGCTTAAGGATCCCTGTTCGAGCCTCCAGCTACCCACCTGCAGGGGAATCGCTTCACAGGCAGTGAAGCAGGTCTGCAGGTGTCTATCTTTCTCTCCCCTCTCTGTCTTCCCCCATCTCTCTCCATTTCTCTCTGTCCTATCCAACAATGATGGCATCAGTAACAACTACAATAAAACAATAAGGGCAACAAAGGGGAATAAGTAAATAAATAAAACTTTTAAAAAATAGAAAGACAAAGGGACTGAGAAAGAGAGAACCAGAGCATCACTCTGGCACATGTAATGCTAGGGATTGAATGTGGAATCTCATGTTTGAGAGGCCAATGCTTTATCTACTTCACCATGTCCAAAGCTATCATAATACACTTTTTAAAAGCAGCATCTTCAGTGGATCAAGAAGGAGCAAGAGGGAAACAGAATGGATCAATGCGTCAAAGAAGGATATTGTGGGCAGGTGCTAGTGCACGTTACACTGCACGAGGACCCAGGTTCGAGCTCCCAATCCCCACCTGCAGGGGTAAAGTTTTGTGAGTGATGAAACAGGTCTTCAGGTGTCTGTCTCTCTCCCTCTCTATCACCCCCTTCTCTATCAATTTCTGGTTATTGCTATCTAATGAATAAATATAGTAATAATAATCAAAGAAGGATTTTTTGTTTAATTTTTTTTAAATATTTATTTATTCCCTTTTGTTGCCCTTGTTTTAGTGTTGTAGTCATTGTTGGATAGGACAGAGAGAAACGGAGAGAGATGGGGGAAGACAGAGGGGAGAGAAAGATAGACACCTGCAGACCTGCTTCACCACTTGTGAAGCGACTCCCCTGGGATCCTCACGCCGGTCCTTGTGCTTTCCGCCACCTGCGCTTAACCTGCTGCGCTACAGTCTGACTCCCTGTTTGTTAATTTTTATTAATGATTTAGTAGTAGTTTACAAAAAAAATTGTGGTTTACAATAATTTAAGATTACAGAATATACTACAATATTAAGGTTACAGGTACTTCCCACTACACAGTGTGATTTTTTTATTATCACTATGGCTTCACTACTCCAGTGAGGGTGGGGGAAAGAGAGAGAGAGAGAGAGAGAGGGAGGGAGGGAGGGGGAGAGAGAGAGAGATATCCTTCAATTTGCTGGGGGTCAAGATCAACCCTGGGCCACTAACATGGCAAAGCAATGCACTATCCTGGTGAGCTATTTTGCAGACATTGAATAATCATTTTTATTGAGGTATCATATACATAGAAACATGCACTAATCCAGGGGAGGGGACTCAATAAGGTAACTGCTACTGCCAACTGTTTGGCCACTCTGGTGAGTCTGCACTGCATGGTGGTCCGGGTGTCCATTCTCCAGGATCACCCATGACAGTGAGGAGGAACTGCTGCCAAGTGTTCTGGGACCATTTCTCATCAAGTCTATGCATTTTTTGGTTTTTCAACTGACTATCTCTTACTGATGCATGTAAGTTCCTCACGTGTTCTGAGTAAGAGTCTTTTTTCAGATGTAATGCAAATAGTTTATCTTATACCCTGTGACTGATCTCACTTTTTTTTTAAATTGCCACTAGGGTTGTCCCTGGAGTTCAGCGCCAACACTATGAATCCACTGCTCCTAGTGGCTGTTTTCTCTCTCTTTTTTTTTTTTCTATTTCTGTTTTAATAGGACAGAAAGAAATTGAGAGGAGAGGGGGAGACAGGGAAAGAGAAAAGTAGACATTTGCAGACCTGCTTCGCTAGTTGTGAAGCTTCCCCCCTGCAGGTGAGGAGCTGGGGCTGGAACCTGGGTTTTTGTGCATGGGAATGTGTGCACTCAGACAGTTGTGCCACTGCCTATGCCCCACCCCCTTCTCACTTTCTTAGGAATTATTTGTATATATATTTTTTCTCCATTTCAATATAATTAAACTTGTCAGTGACTTACTTCCTCGATGGCATTGTGTTTTGTGGAGTCTAAGAAATCGCTACCTACTCCCAAGGTCATAGAGAGATTCTTCTGGGTCTCCCCATCATGCCCACAGTGTCAGCATTTATCCCTCACACAGTTCTGCAATCTGTGTGGATGGGGTTCCTCTGTTAGTGTAAAGGAAACATTTTTCTTATGCATGTTCTCAACTCACCCCACAATCATTTGGGAAGAACTGCTTCTTCCCCCACTTTACAGATGTCCCTTCCCACATGTGGGGCCTGGTCCCTGGGCTCTGGCAGTGCCTGCACAAGGCTCCCCACCATCACTCTCGATGAGCATCGGCCAGGACGACCCTTTAGCTCCACTCTTGTGTCCACCTCCTCCTCCCTCACTTCATCTTACCTGTTCATGCTCCTGTGTGATTCCAAAGCCAGTCTCACATTCACTCTGTGTTGCCTTTTTATTAATGATGAGGCAGTCTTTTGTGAAAGATGACACTGGGGGTATGATTTCACACCCTATACCAAAGTTCCAGCCATTTTGTCCCAAATGACACAATCTCATCTTTTTTTGATTGCAGAGTAGTACTCTACTGAATATGTATACCCTGTAAGTTTTAAAAAATTAGTTTAAAAATAATTTATTTATTACCAGAACACTACTCAGCTCTGGTGTATGGTGATGCTGGAGATTGAATCTGGGAGCTCAGAACCTCAGCCATGAAAGTCATTTGTTTTGTCACTATGCTATTTGTCAGGTCATCCCATAACTTTTTTTTTAAATATTAATATTGTGTTACAAGATTGTAAGATTACAGGGTATATTTCTACACCACACCCACCACCAAAGTTCTGTATCCTCATATTCCCACCTCCCAAAGATAACCACCAGAGTTCTCACAAGTCTTAAAAGCAGTTTTTTTGCTTCTGTTTTGTTTTGTTTTTCCAGTTCATGTGTATCAGTTCTCTAGATTCCACATATGACTGAAACAATCTGGTAACTCTCTTTCATCTCTTACTTATTTTGCTAAGCATAATCACCTCCAGTTCCATCCATTTTGTTCCAAAGGGCACAATATCATCTTTTTTGATTGCAGAGTCATATTCCATGGAGGATATACCCCATAACTTTTTTTTTTCCTCCTCCAGGGTTATTGCTGGGCTCGGTGCCTGCACAATGAATCCACCGCTCCTGGAGGCCATTTTTTCCCCCTTTTGTTGCCCTTGTTGTAGCTTCGTTGTGGCTATTATTATTGCCCTTGTTGATGCAATTCGTTGTTGGATAGGACAGAGAGAAATGGAGAGAGGAGGGGAAGACAGAGAAGGGGAGAGAAAGATAGACACCTACAGACCTGCTTCACCGCCTGTGAAGCGACTCCCCTGCAGGTGGGGAGCCGGGGGCTCGAACCGGGATCCTTACGCCGGTCCCTGCACTTTGCGCCACATGCGCTTAACCCACTGCGCCACCGCCCGACCCCCACCCCATAACTTTTTAACCAGTCATCTGTTGATGGGCATCTAGGCTTCATCCACTCTAGCTATTGTGAAAAATGCAGCTGTGAACATAGATACATGTGTCCCTTTGAGTTAGTGTGCCTGGGCCCTCTGGATATCACGCTCACCTGCACGCACATACATATGCTGATATGGTGGGGGAGCATCAAATGCACTGAAGCCAACAGTGCAGATGGAAAACAACTGATGTTCCTTCAGTATTGCCTCTTCCTGTCCACAAGCCTGGTATGAGTCCTTTCAGTTATTCCAGGGGACTTTATCTCAGTAAAGCTCGGAATGCCCCGTGTAGAGGCTTATCATGCCTTTTGTTAGATGTATTACTATGTATTTGATGTTTTAGAAATACTATTGTAGGGCTGGCGAAACAGCTCACTGGGACAGTGCTCTGCTTGCCACGTGCATGACCCCCAGTGCATGGGACTAAGCTTTGTTGCTGTGGTCCATCACTCTCTCTTGTCTCTACCTTGAAGAAAAAAGCCATTCTGTGGCATGAAGACAGGTTCTCCTTATGCAACCCTTAGTACATGCCAGATTTTGTGTTGAGGCTACATACATATGTCATTTGATTGTTTTTACAGCCACCCATAAGCTAGATATTATGTCTGATCCCATTTTTAATTTCTTTATTGGGGAACTAATGTTTTACATTTGAGAGTAAATACAATAGTTTCTACATGCATAACATTTGCCAGTTTTCCATATAACCACACAAGCCCCCACTAGGTCCTTTATCATCCTTCATGGACCTGTATTCTACCAACCCACCCACCCACCCCAGAGTCTTTTACTTTGGTGCGATACACCAATTCCATTTCAGGTTCGACTTGTGTTTTCTTTTCTAATCTTGTTTTTCAACTTCGGCCTGAGTGAGATCATCCCATATTCATCCTTCTGTTTCTGACTTATTTCACTCAACATGATTTTTTCAAGGTCCATCCAAGATCGGCTGAAAACGGTGAAGTCACCATTTATTTTTTACAGCTGAGTAGTATTCCATTGTGTATATAGACCACAACTTGCTCAGCCACTCATCTGTTGTTGGACACCTGGGTTGCTTCCAGGTTTTGGCTATTACAAATTGTGCTGCCAAGAACATATTTGTACACAGATCTTTTTGGATGGATGTGTTGGGTTCCTTAGGATATATCCCCAGGAGAGAAACTGCAGGATCATAGGGTAGGTTCATTTCTAGCCTTCTGAGAGTTCTCCAGACTGTTCTCCACAGAGGTTGGACCAATTGACATTCCCACCAGCAGTGCAGGAGGGCTCCTTTGACCCCACACCCTCTCCAGCATTTGCTGCTGTTACCATTTCTGATGTATGACATTCTCATAGGAGTTAAGTGGTATCTCATTGTTGTCTTGATTTGCATTTCTCTGACAATCAGAGACTTGGAGCATTTTTTCATGTGTTTCTCAGCCTTTTGGATCTCTTGTGTGGTGAATATTCTGTCCATGTCCTCCCCCCATTTTTGGATGGGGTTATTTGTTGTCTTGTTGTTGAGTCTGGCAAGCTCTTTATTTATTTTGGTTATTAGCCTTTTGTCTGATGTATGGCATGTAAAGATCTTCTCCCATTCTGTGAGGGGTCTCTTGGTTTGGGTAGTGGTTTCTTTTGCTGTGAAGAAGCTTTTTAATTTGATGTAGTCCCATAGGTTTATGCTTGCCTTAGTCTTCTTTGTAATTGGATTCGTTTCATTGAAGATGTCTTTAAAATGTATGCGGAAAAGAGTTCTGCCAATATTTTCCTCTAAGTATTTGATAGTTTGTGGTCTAACATCCAAGTCCTTGATCCACTTGGAATTTACTTTTGTATTTGGTGAAATATAGTGGTCAGTTTCATTCTTCTGCATGTTGCAACCCACTGTTTCCAACACCATTTGTTGAAGAGACTCTGCTTTCCCCATTTAATAGTCTGAGCCCCTTTGTCAAAGATTAGATGTCCATAGGTGTGGGGGCTCACTTCTGGGTTCTCAATTCTATTCCACTGGACAGTGTGTCTATTCATGTTCCAGTACCAAGCAGTTTCGATGACAATGGCCCTATAATATACAATTTGAGATCTGGGAGTTTGATGCCTCCAGTTTTGTTCTTTCTTCTCAATATTGTTTTGGCAATTCTAGGTCTTTTCTGGTTCCAGATAAACATTTGTAGCATTTTTTCTATTCTCCTAAAAAATGTGCTTGGGATCTTGATGGGGATAACATTCAATTTGTAGATGGCTCTGGGTAGTATACTCATTTTGATGATGTTAATTCTTCCAACCCATGAACATGGAATATCTTTCCACTTCTTTGTGTCTTTTTCAATTTCCTTGAGTAGTGACTCATAAGTATACAAGTCTTTCACTTCTTTAGTTAGGTTTACTCCTAGGTATTTTATTGTTTTTATTGCTATAGTAAAAGGAATTGATTTCTGGATTTCAATTTCTTCTAACTTAGTGTTTGCATAGAGGAATGCCACTGACTTTTGAATGTTAACTTTGTAGCCTGACACCTTACTGTATTGCCTGATGATTTCCAAAAGCTTCTTGCTGGATTCCTTAGGTTTTTCTATGTATACTATCATGTCATCTGCAAATAAGGAGAGTTTGACCTCTTCTCTTCCAATCTGTATCCCTTTAATTCCTTGCTCCTGCCTGATTGCTATGGCAAGAACTTCCAACACTATGTTGAATAGTAATGGTGATAGTGGGCAGCCCTGTCTAGTACCTGATCTGAGGGGAAATGCTTCCAGTTTTTCACCATTGAGTATGATGTTGGCGATAGGTTTGCTATATATAGACTCCACTATTTTCAGGAATTTTCCATCTATTCCCATTTTTTGTAGTGTCTTGATTATAAAGGGATGTTGTATTTTGTCAAAGGTTTTCTCTGCAAGACCATGTTGTTTTTGGTCTTGCTTTTATTGATGTGGATCACATTGATTGATTTACGTATATTAAATCAACCTTGAATGCCTGGGATAAACCCCACTTGGTCATAATGAACAATCTTTTTAATATACTGCTGTATCCAGTTGGCTAGCATTTCGTTCAATATTTTCGCATCTATGTTCATCAGAGATATTGGTCTGTAGTAGTTTTCATTTTTGGTTGTGTCCCTGTCTGCTTTTGGTATCAAAGTGATTTTGGCTTCACAGAAGTTGGAAGGGAGTATTCCAGTGTCTTCAATTTTCTGTAAGACTTTTAAAAGTACACGTATTAGTTCTTCTTTGAAGGTTTTGTAGAATTCATTTGTAAAACCATCTGGTCCAGGACTTTTATTTTGGGGGAGGATTTTGATAACTGTTTCAATTTCATTAGCTGTGATGGGCCTGTTCATGTTATCCACTTCCTCTTTACTTAGTTTTGGAAGTTGGTAGGTATCTAGGAACTCGTCCATTCTTCCAGGTTCTCTAGCTTGGTGGCATATAGTTGTTCATAGAAGCCTCGCATGATATGTTGAATTTCTGTGGTGTCTGTTGTGGTATCTCCTCTTTCACTTATGATCCGATTTATTCGGGTCTTCTCCCTTTTTTGTTTTGTGAGTCTGGCTAATGGTTTGTCAATTTTGTTCACTCTTTCAAAGAACCAACATTTACTTTCCGTGATCTTTTGTATGGTTTTCTTATTTTCAATGCCCTAACTTTAGTGATTTCTGTCCTTCTGGTTGCTTTAGGGTTCCTTTCTTCTTCTTCTTCCGGGTCTTTAAAATGTGCAAGCAGGCTGTTTATTTGTGCTTTTTCTTGTTTCCTAATGTGTCCTTGTATGGCTATGGACTTCCCTCTCAGTACTGCTTTAGCTGTGTCCCAAATATTTTGATAGCTTGTGTTTTCATTTTCATTGAAGTCTCGAAACATTTTGATTTCTTCCTTTATTTCCTCTTTGACCCAGTAGTTGGTAAGTAGTGTATTGTTGAGCTTCCACATTTTGGGAATCTTACTAATCTTTTGTTGATTGTTAAGTGTTTGTTTAATTCCACTGTGGTCTGAGAAGATGCTTAGGATGATTTCAATTCTCTTGAATTTGCTGATGCTGTCTTTGTGGCCTAATATATGGTCTATCCTTGAGAAGACCCATGTGGACTTGAGTAGAATGTATATTCCAGTTTTGGGGGATGAATGACTCTGAAAATGTCCAATAGTTCTATTTTATCTATCTCCTCATTTAGCTCCCTCATGTCTCTATTGATTTTCTGCCTGGAAGATCTGTCAAGTTGAGAGAGTGGGGTGTGAAGTCCCCTACGATTACTGTGTTACTATTAATATATTGCTGTAGTTCTTTCAGTAGATGTCTGATGTATTTAGATGGCTTCTCATTGGGTGCATAGATGTTAATAATTGTTAAGTCCTCTTGATTGACTGATCCTCTGAGCATTAAGTAGTGTCCATCCCTATCTTTTAAAATTTTATTTCTTTTAAAGTCTATTATGTCAAATATGAGAATAGCTGTCCCTGCCCCTTTTTTGTGGGCCATTGGCTTGTATGATAGTTTTCCATCCTTTCACTTTGAGTCTGTGTTTATCTTGTTGAGTTAGGTGGGTTTCCTGTAGACAGGATATTGTTGGGTTGTGTTTTCTGAGCCATCTTCCTACTCTACCTTTTAATAGGTGAATTCAGACCATTGACATTTATTGTATCAAGGACTTAAGGTATTTTAATGCCATTCTTGTAGATTTTTAGAGTGTTCTGATATATGGCATATTTATGGTGGTCTGACTGTTTATAGGAGACCTTTCAGAACTTCTTTCAGGGCAGGCTTGGTGATAGCTGATTCTTTCAACTGTTGCTTGTCTGAGAAGGTTTTGATGCCTCCATCTAGTCTGAATGACAGTCTAGCAGGATATAGTATTCTTGGTTGAAAGCCTTTCTCATTGAGCACTCAGTAGATATCTTGCCATTCTCTTCTTGCCTGTACTGTATGTGTGGAGAAGTTTGCTGCTGATCTTATGGGTTTTCCTCTGTAGGTGACCCTTTGTTTTTCTCTTGCAGCCTTCAGGATCCTTTCTTTATCCTTATTCCTTTCCATTCTAAATATGATGTGTCTTGGTGTCTTTATGTCTGGGTTTATTCTGTTTGGGACCCTCTAGGTTTCTTTAACCTTTATGTCTTTTATGTTGTCTAGATAAGGGAAGTTCTCAGCTATTATGGCCTGAAGAATGCTTTCTTCCTCTCCTTCTCTTTCTTCCTCTGGTAAGCCAATAATGCATATATTATTTCTTTTGAAGTCATCCCATAGGTCTCTGTTGTTGTTTTCAGTATCTCTTAATCTCTTTTTGAGATTGACAGTTGTTTCAACAGTATTTTAATCCCTGAGTTGGAGCACAATGCCTTAAAGGCCTCTTTTGTTCTTTTCCTTCCCTGTAGGCTATGGGAGCCCGAAGGCTTTTAAACTATAAGTAGGCTTCTTAGCTTAATCACTGACTTCTGACCAAGAGATAAAGTAGGGTGGGGCAGAGATAGTCCAGTGGTTATTCAAAGAGACTCTCCCAGCCCCACAGCTAGGCTAACGAGGTAGAGATCTTCTCCTGAGTTTCCTCATTAGTTCTCTGTCCCTTGGTGTCAGCACAGGGCCTCCCCTCCACTGCTCCCACTTCTAAGAGCAGTAGCAATGGAGACTCACAGTTGCATTTGGTGAGTCTTAGGGGAGTCCCCTCCTCCCTTCAGCTGTCTTTTTGTTTGTGAAAGAGACTGGTGGTGGTGTCTCAACTGTAAACTGCCGGACATTAGCAGCCACTTAATCTCTCCCTAGGCTCCTCTCTGTCCACGAGCAACACGTATTTGCACTCACCAGTGATTTGGTGGGTTCCTTAAGTTGTTCTAGTCCCATCTTGTTGCGGTCCCAGGTGTTCTCCTTTGGTATTCCTAGTTGATCCGGGAGAGGAGAGGAGAGAAACACAGCTGCTGGTGGTCCGTAGCCCTGCCTCCGTAAGTCCCTCTGTCTGATCCCATTTTACAGATGTGGAAATGAAGCTAAGAGAGATAAAATAACCTTTCTGGGCAAGTTGCCTTCCCCTGAGGGCAACATGCAAAGAAAATAAAATTAATTTTTTTTTAGTGACTAGGAAAAAAACGTATGTAGCACATTTTCTTCTTTCAACATTTGTTAATGCGGCATGAGAGGATGAACACAGTGGACTTACAATGAGTAATAGCGAGTCACCTCCCTGGACCAATTTTTATTCTATATATTTAAGGTAGAGAAGAAGGGCAGGGAGAGATGAGACAACAAAGCACCACCCTGCCATTCACAGAGTCCCCTGGGTGCTGTCCCTAGTGCCTCCATTTGGAGCCTGGGATGGAACCCAGGGCTTCAGACAAGGTAAGGTGTACACTCTACTGGTTAACTTCCAAGTGCCCCCCCCTTTTGCCTCCAGGGTTATTGCTGGGGCTTAGTGCCAGCACTACAAATCTACTGCTCCTGAAAGTCATTTTTCTTTTTTTTTTTTGCATTCTTTTTTGTTGGATAGGACAGAGAGAGATTGAGAGGGGATGGGAGGGAGAGAGGGAGAGAGAAAGATAAGCACCTGCAGACCTGCTTCACTGCTCGTGGTTAGGGTTAGGGTCCCCCCTGCATGTGGGGAGCAGGGACCCAAACCTATGTCCTTGCACAGGTACTTGTACTTCGTTCTATGTGCGCTCAACCAGGTGCGCCACTGCCCAGCACCCAAAGTCTTTTCTTTTTCTCTCCCTGGGGTGCATGAGTGCCTACAAAGCTTTCATTCTATCACTGAGCTAATTGCATGGTTTTTTTTTAATCAGCTTTTTTTCTTTCACAACCAAATGAGATTTATTCCAGGGATGCAAGGATGGCTCAACATACACACACTGACTAGTGTAATACATCATATCAACAAAAGGAAAAAGTTGTATGATATCATTAATACATGCTTAGCCTCTGAGGAGATTTAATATCTATTTATAGTAAAAACTCTCAACAAAATGAGGATAGATGGAACTTAGATCAATGTAGTAAAGACCATGTGCAAAAACCCCAACAAATTCAAAAAACTGAAACAGTTTTAAGAAAAGAATGTTATTTTTTTGGCTTTTTTTCCCCAACACTTTATTGGCAAAGACCACACTACAGAAGGCAGACTCGTTGCTTTCAGATTTTTATGGGGTGACCAACAGCATGGCATGGGGGAGTTAGCCTACTGGATTTTTTTAAAAAATATTTATTTATTTATTCCCTTTTGTTGCCCTTGTTGTTTTATTGTTATAGTCATTGATGTCATCATTGTTGGGTAGGACACAGAGAAATGGAGAGAGGAGGGGAAGACAGAGAGGGGGAGAGAAAGATAGATAGACACTTGCAGACCTGCTTCACTGCCTGTGAATCGACACCCCTGCAGGTGGGGAGCCGGGGGCTTGAACCGGGATCCTTATGCCAGTCCTTGTGCTTTGTGCCACCTGCGCCTAACCTGCTGCACTACCGTCCGACTCCCGGCTTTTTTTCTTTATTAGTGATTTAATAATGATCAAGATTGTAGGATAAGAGGGGTACGATTCATACAATCCCCACCACCAGAGTTCCGTATCCCATCCCTTACATTAGAAGCCCCCTATTCTTTTTCTTTTTTTAAAATTTCTTTATTGGGGGATTAATGTTTTATAGTCGACAATAAATACAATAGTTTGTACATGCATAACATTTCTCAGTTTTCCACACAACAATAAACCCTCACTAGGTCTCCTGTCATCCTGTTCCAGGACTTGAACTCTCCCCCTGCCCTCCACCTACCCCAGAGTCTTTTACTTTGGTGCAATACACTAGTCCCTTATTCTTTATCCCTCTGGGAGTATAGACACAGGATCATTATGAGGTGCAGAACGTTGGAGGTCTGGCTTCTGTAATTGCTTCTCCACTAGACATGGGCATTGACTGGTTGATCCGTACCCCCAGCCTGTTTCTATCTTTCTACGTAGTGGGGTAGGGCTCTGGAAAGGTGAGGTCGTCTGCCCAGAGAAGTCAGGTTGATATCATGGTAGCATCTACAACTTGGTGACTAAAAAGCATTAAGATATAAAGCAGAACAAATTGTTTAATAAACAGGAACCTAAAGGTAAGAATAGAGCAGATGAGATTTGGGGTCTTCATGTTGGAAGAAGCTAGGAAGTCTATTTTAGGTATATTCCAAGGGGCCTGTGACTTTACTAATTTTTTTTCAGCCTTTTGAAGGTTTTTATTTTAGATTTCTTAAAATCTTTTTTATTTATAAAATGGAAATATTGACAAGACTACAGGATAAGAGGGGTACATTTCCATACAATGCTCACCCCCAGAGCTCCCTATCTAATCCCCTCCCTTCATATCTTCCCTATTCTTTATCCCTCTGGGACCATGGACCCAGGATCTTTACTAATTTTTGCTGAGCCCAATTCCCAACTCTGACACCATCTTCCCAGACAATACTTTCACCTGCTTTTTATCTAGTTAGATATTTCATTAAGTGGAGTCATATGTTGTCTGTCCTCTCAGCCTGTTTTTCAAAGCTCATCTGTGTGACAGTGTGTCTCAGAAAGCCATTCCATCTTATAAATGAATATATTCTACTATGTGTATATAACATTTGTTTATCTATCAGTTGTGGGTAATTTGGTCACTCTATCTTTTGACTAATATGAAAACTACCACTGTGAACAATGCTGTGATATGTCTGAACACCTCTTCTAAGTAGTTTGGTTACAGAGCTAGCAATGGAATTTCTGGGTCATACAACCATTCTATATTTAACTTGTTGAGGAGTCACTAAGCTGACTTTCCACAGCAGCTGAACCATTTTACACCCCCCCCCCCAGCAACATACAAGGATTCCAGTTGCTCTACATCCTTGCCAACACTTGTTATTTCTTTAAAAAGAAATTACAGCCATCCTAGTGTATGCCAAGTATACCTCCGCATTTACTGTTGACTGATGGAAGTCAAGATAGTGTAATGGTTATACGAAATGGCTTAAATGTCTGAGGCTTTGAGATTCTAGGTTCAGTTCCTGAGCAGTGGGTCTTATTTAAAACACACACACACACACACACACACACATATACACACACACACATTATTACTATTGTCATTATCACTATCATTATAAAGATGGCTCACCTGTATTGTGCATGTACCATGCAGGCTTCCTAAGTGGTAGGGCAGAATTGCAAGCATCTCTTCTTCTCTGTTTCTCTCTGCCTCTCACCCTCTATCCAAAAAAAGAGGCTACAGGAGCACTGGAATCATGCAGACACAGAGATCCCATGATAGCCCTAGTGGCGATAAATAAATAAGTAAATTGACTAATGATATTTAAGGATCTTTTCATGAGCTTATCAGTCATTTATACTTTGAAGAACGGTCTAGGGAAGTCTTTTGTCCATGTTTTAATAGGATTGTCTTGTCTTTATATTACTGAGTTGAAGGAGTTCTTCTGACATCTGGATATTAAACTCTGATTTTCTCATACCTAGTTCCGGGTGGCGCATGATGACTTAGTCTCAAGAAGTTGGCTTTCTCCAAGAAAACAAATATTACAACAAAATAACTTAATGAATTTCATCAAAGAACAGCTAGGATTTCTGGTAAAGGAAGAAACATCACTATCTGAAGGTTGGTGATGGCTCAGGAACAGCAAGAGCAGGAGGGGAGGGAAAGACTCAAGCAGAAACACTGCATTGCTGGTGGGCACCATATTTGCAGTTGTTTCAAATCCATGTAGGCATTAAAAAAAAAGGAGTTTGAGGTTTCTGTTAAGAACCACAGAAGCTGGGAGTCAGGCAGCAGGGCAGCGGGTTAAGTGCACATGGCACAAAGCCCAAGGATCAGCGTAAGGATCCTGGTTCGAGCCCCCGGCTCCCCACCTGCAGGGGAGTCACTTCACAGGCAGTGAAGCAGGTCTGCAGGTGTCTATCTTTCTCTCCCCCCTCTGTCTCCCCTCTTTTCTCCATTCTTTCTGTCCTATCCAACAACGACGACATCAATAACAACAATAATAACTATAACAATAAAACAACAAGGGCAACAAAAGGGAATAAATAAATATTAAAAAAAAAAAAAGAAGAAGAAGAACCACAGAAGCCACAGGTCACTGGTGAGAAACTATTTGGCAGATTCAGGAAACTGAATGTTATACCCTTGTAGCAGCAGGGGGCTGAAATAATGTCTAAGGTGTCTTACAGCCATGGAGACCCTGGTGATCAAGGTCAGACTGCCCTGCAGTCGGGAAAGAAATTTGACCTGACAGCAAAGTTCCCACTTTCAGGAAACAGTCTGGAAAGAAAAGAAGAATGTTTGGGATCCTCCTCCCCTATCCCTTCCCAAACTAGGGCTCCGTTTAAGCGACATCAGGTGCAACAGCACTAAATCACTTCTTCAAAACTCCTCTCCTCCACCTGAAACTCACAAAGCAGAACCCAACACCGCCAACAACAGAAAACAAAACAGATGGGTAAAGCCAGTAAATCCCCATACTGGGAAGTCAAGATGGCCAACACCTAATGATGCAGGTCCAGAAAAGAAAGAAATTACATTGTCAGGAAATTTGAAAAAAATACAAAGTTCAAAATTTATTTTGGATTAGTGTATAGTACCAACGTAAAGGTCTCTGGTGTTGGGAAAAGTGTTCAGGTCCTGGAATATGATGGCAGAGGAGGACCTACGATGGGGGTTAGATTGTTGTTATGTGAAAAACTGAGAAATGAGGGGCTGGGCCGTGGTACACCTGGTTAAGCACACATAGTACTGAAAACAAGGACCTGTGTAAGGGTCCAGGTTCGAGTTTGTGGCTCCCCAACTGCAGGGTGACGCTTCACAAGCAGTGAAGAAAGTCTACAGGTGTCTATCTTTCTCTCTCCTTGCCCCTCAATTTCTCTCTGTCCTATCCAATAAAATGGAAAAATTGGCTGCCAGGGGTAGTGGATTTGTAGTGCTGGCACAGAGCCCCAGTGATAACCCTGGAAGCAAAAAAAAAAAAAAAAAAAAAATTGAGAAATGTTACACATGTACCAACTACTATATTTTGCTGTTGACTGTAAACCATTAACCCCTTCCCCCAAAAAAAGAAAAAAAAGAGAGGGGCTTGGTGGTGGTGCACCTGGTTTAGTGTACACATTATAATGCATAAGACCTGGGTTCAAGCCCCCCAGTCTCCACCTGCAAGTGGTGAAGCAGGACTGCAGGTGTCTTTCTTCCTCTATAACTACCCCCTCAATTTCTGACTATCTCTACCCAAGAAATAAATAAAGATAATAAGAATCAAAAAATTAAAAAAGAAACTGCATTCATAAACAATTTTCTTTTGAGTTAGCAAAAAAAAAATAAATAAATATGGAGAAATGGATTAAGAAAGGAATCCATGACCTCAAAGACTCACTAGGTAGGGAAATATAAAACGTGAAAACAGAGCCACAGGATGAGAAGGACATTTTGAAGACATTCCAGGCTCAAAGTCAAGGAAGTAGACTTACCCAAGTAGAAGAGAGACATCAGAAATAGAGGGGGCTGGGTGCACACATTACAGTGTGCAAGGGCCTGGGTTCGAGCCCCCGATTTTCACCTGCAGGGGGAAAGCTTTGTGAGTGGTGAAGCAGGGCTACAGGTGTTTCTTTATCTCTCTCCCTCTATATCACCCCCTTCCCTCTCAATGTCTGGCTGTCTCTATCCAATAAATAAATAAAGGTAATAAAAATAATAAAATAATAATAAAAGAAATAGAAGGTAAAATGATCACACTCTGACTCCAATGTAGAAAAAGAAAGAAAACGTTTAGGGAACAGGACAGCTCTTTAAGAGACTGAAGGCTGTATGTGTTCAGGAAGCAGAGAGAACTCCCAAGTCCCTAAACCCAGTCAATCAGGTCTAACCTAAGACACAACATTGTGGAGTTATCAAAAATCAAGGGAAAAGAAAAAAGTTACAAGCTGCCAGGGAAAAGAAGAAAGTGACTTATAAAGGCACTGTAAGCAGACTTGCATCAGACTTTTCTGCAGAACCATGGAGGTCAGGAGAGGCTGGAGTGGTATAGCCAAGGTTTTAAATGACAACAACTGACAACCACACGTAGTTCACCCTGCAAAACTATCATTCAAATATGAAGGAACAAGAAAAACAGTACCAGACATACAAAAACGAATGGACTTTGCATTACCAGACCTGCCTTTCAAGAGTTACTGAAAGGAGTGCCAAAACTGGGAAATGTTATGCATGTACAAACTACTGTATTTACTATAGAATATAAAACATTAATTCCCCAATAAAAATTTTAAAAATAAATAAATTTTAAAAAGGAGTGCCACAGAGAAAGAAACAATAAACATTTAACTCTCAATAAGGGGGTACACGGTAAAACAGACCCAGAAACACAAGTCATAGGAATATGGGACAACTTTAAAGTGTGAAAGGGAATGAAGAAATGGGTCAATTCTGTTCAGGCAACGGAAAGTGAGACAAGAACAGTTTAAGGAAGAGGCTTTATTCGGCATATTTATATATACTCTATTTAGATGTATACATATGTATATATTTTTAAAATTTTTATTTATAAAAAGGAGGAAACACTGACAAAAACCATAGGGTAAGAGGGACACAACTCCACACAATTCCCACCGCCAGAACTCCATATCCCACTCTCTCCCCTGATGGCTTTCCTATTCTTTATCCCTCTGGGAACATGGACCCAAGGTCATTATGGGGTGCAGATGGTGGAAGGTCTGGCTTCTGTAATTGCTTCCCTGCTGAACATGGGTGTTGACAGGTCAATCCATACTCCCAGCCTGTCTCTCTCTTTCCCTATTGTGGTGGGACTCTGGGGCAGCAGGGCTCCAGGATACATTGGTGGGGTCGTCTGCCCAGGGAAGTCCAGTTGGCATCATGTTACCATCTGGAACCTGGTGGCTGAAAAAGGAGTTAACATATAGAGCCAAACAAATTGTTGACTAATCATGAATATAATTAAGGCTGGAACAGTTCAGATGAAGAGTTGGGGGGGGGGTCTCCATTTTGTAGGTAGTTAGTAGTCCTATTTTAGTTATATTCCAAAGGGCCCAGGACTATACTAGTTTGTTGTTGTTGTTGTTGTTGTTATTTTTTTTCCCCTGAACCTGACATCTGGTATGCTAATGGATCCAAGTTTTATCTGGGGAGATGATGTCATGGCTGGAAAAAGGACCAGAAATCTGGATCAGGGAAGAGAGTAGCTCCCAAATATGGGAAAGGTGTATAAATATTGTTGACTGTAAACCCCATCGATTTGATCTGATCTGGGGCCCATATTCAGCATAGGAGCCTATGTGACTTGTGCATCCCTGTAAATCTGAGCTCACATTCTGTGGTCACAAGTAGGAACATTCCAAGCTGCCCCAATTTCAAGACCCATCTTCCTCAGGTGGTAGATAAAGTATGTTATCCAGCCTTCCTTCGGAGGATGGAACATTCTCTACCATTCTTGATCTATGTTGAGGGCAAGGTCCTACGGGGGGGCCACAAAGGGGTCTTTTGTGTTGTTCCTGATAGAGATGACCAGTGACAATGGAGAGAGGAATTTATTCAAGGTCTAGGCCCATCATGTCTGTTTGGGAGTTTCAGGACTCCCCAACTAGGGCCCTAGCTGATAAGGTGGTCTGATGGTGCCCTACTCCAGATTCAGTCAAATCCTGCTTTTAGTTTCCCTTTCTGTTCTTCTTTCTCAACTTCTGTTGATGAGTGGGATCATCCCATACTCATCTTTATCTTTCTGACTTATCTCACTTAACATAATTCCTTCTAGCTCCATCCAAGGGCAAAATATATACCTGAAAGCAAAAGTACACAATAGTTTGCAGTGAGTACCCCCCCCCCCAAGACTTCATCTGCACTATTCAACAATTTGTTTGGCTTTGTATGCCAGCATGATGCCGACCCCACCCCACCGACAGACAACCCCACCAATGTGTCCTGGAGCTCCACTTCCCCAGAGACCGTCCTTACTAGGGAAAGAGAGGCAGACTGGGAGTATGTACCGACCAGTCAACGCCCGTGTTCAGCAGGGAAGCAATCACAGAAGCCAGACCTTCCACCTTCTGCAACCCACAATGACCCTGGGTCCATTCTCCCAGGAGGATAAAGAATAGGGAAAGCTGTCAGGGGAGGGGAGGGGATACAGAGATCTTGTGGTGGGAATTGTGTGGAGTTGTACCCTTCCTATCCTATGATTTTGTTAATGTCTCCTTTTTTAAATAAATAAATAAATTATAAAAGTAAATAAATAAAAAAATAAAATCAGTCTGAGTATGAAAAAAAAAAAGAAAAAGATAGATACATAGATAGATGATACACACTAGACCAAGTACAGTACCCACACATGGTAAAACGTTCAGCACACTAAGGAGATGAATTTTTCTCAACCTCACAGACAGCGGCTACCATGGGTCATTGAAATAGCGCACTGGGATAGTACACTTCTTTGCCATATGCATGACCCAAGCTAGAGCCTGACCCAGACCACATTGAAGGAAGTTTTGGTGCTGTGGGCTCTTTCACTTTCTCTCTACCTCTCTGTTTCTGTCTGAAAAAGAACACAAACACAAAAAAGGCCAGTACCAAACATGTAAAGCTAGCATCACATTTAACGGTGAAAAGCAGGGTGTCTTTCCTCAGATTTGGGGAAGAGTCCAGTCTACTCTCATACAGAATAGTAGCAGGTCTAGTCACTGCACTTAGGAAATAAAAAATTAGTAAAAGGCATCTAGAATGGAAAAAAAATAAGACAATGAGAGAAAAATAGAGGAGAGAGGCCACAGCATCGATCTGTCTGTGGAGTTTCTCCTGCTACAGTCCATGGTCTTCCCATATGGTGCTGGGGCTTGAACATGGTCCTTGTGAAAGATTAGGTGTGTGCCTCACCAGGCAGGCTATCTCCCAGTCCCTATTTTTAAGAAGTGTAAGCTTGCCACCCAAACAATCAATGCAATGAAAGCAGAAATTTCACCAAGGGAAGAGCCATGGATGGCAGCCAGCTGCCATTAGTAGTCAGGGAGATAAACATGGTGCTAGGGTGGGATGCCACAGGGCACCTGTCACAGGGGTGATGATACAGGCTATGAGGATCCTGGCAGTGCCTGCATTTCTTTCCAATCACTGCTGTGCCCAATGCCCACAAACACACACAGCAGCTCCGGACACTGCCAACAGGACACCTCACTGTCCTGGAGACTGGAAGCTCAAGACTGGCCTCAGCATGATGGGACTCCAAGCACTCCTGGCCGACCCCAGCTCCTAGAAGGACCCACACTCCTGGACTCTTAGCCAATGGCCACCTTTAAAACCAGCCAACTGCAGAAGTCTCTCAAGTTGCATCACCCTGACATGAACTCTTTTTTCATTTCTCTTTTTTCTCTTTGTACATAAACACCATTCCCACCACCAAAAGACTGTGTCCCATCCCAACCATCCACCCCAGCCCCTCCACCCCATTTCTTTCTCATTTCTTATTTGTGATTAATAGTAGTTTACAAGATAGTAAGATTACAGGATATAGTTCCATGCCACACTCACCACAGTTCTGTGTCTGAACCCTTGCACCTCCCAAAGATAACCTCCTCAGCTCTCAGTTTTAGAAGCAGTTTTTGCTTGCTTCTTCTTGCAAGTTCATCCCATGTGTGAGTGAAACCATTCAGTAGTTCTCTTTCACCTCTTACCTCACTAAGCATAATTACCTCCAGTTCTGCCTATTTTGTCCCAAAGGACACAATATCATCTTTTTTTTTTTTTAATTGCAGAGGATTCAGTGGAATAATATCCCATTACTTCTTTTTTTATTTTGTTTCCTCCAGGGTTATCGCTGGGGCTCAATGCCAGCATTATGAATCCACTGCTCCTGGAGGCTGTTTTCTCCATTTTATTGCATAGGACAGAGAGAAATTGAGAGAGGAGGGGACTATAGAGAGGGAGAGACAGAGAGACATCTGCAGACCTGCTTTGCCACTTGTGAAGCATCCTCCCTGAAGATGGGGGACGAGGACTCAAATCCAGATCCTTGCTTGGGTCTTTATTAAGCCTGATACTATGTGTGCTTAACTGGGAGTGCCTCTGCCCAGCCCTAATACTTAATTTTTTTATTGCCACCAGGGTTATCACTGGGGCTCGGTGCACAGACCAAATCCAAATCCACAGCTTCTGCCAGCCAATCCCCCCCCCCCATTTTTACTGGATAGCACAAAGAGAAATTGAGAGGGGAGGGGAAGATACAGTGGGAGAGAGACACCTACAGATCTGCCTCACTACCTGTGAAGCACTGCTCCCCTGCCCCCTGGGTGGAGAGCCAGGGATTAAACCTGTGTTCTTGTTCATGGTAATGTGTTGTGCTCAATCAGACCCCATAACTTCTTCAGCCAATCATCTAGTGATGGGTATTTAGGCTGTTCCCACTCTTCGGCTATTGTGAATAATGCAGCTATGAATATAGGGGGGCATGCGTCCTAAGAGCCTGACCTGAACTCTTCCCTCTGTCCCCATTTTCAGGACCTTATGAGTGCAATGGGCTTGCCTCCTAACTCCCCAGTCCCACCAGCAACTCAGCCTCCTTGCCACAGGTGCTGAGGATGAAGATGTGGACATCGGGGGCTGTTACTCGGGCGGCCACAGCACTGAACCAGGTGAGCCTCCAGTGGGGATACAGGGCAGGGCAGCCCTATGGGAAAGAGCTTGGCTGCCTTCTGCGGCTGTCGAGTACTGAAGAAACAAACCATCCTGTTGGCACTGAGAGCACGCACTGGAACGTCCACAGGAGTTTTCTTTCTTTCTTTTTTTGCCTCCACAGTTATTGCTGGGGCTCAGTGCCTGCATCATGAATCCACTGCTCCAAGAGGCCATTTCCCCCCCTTTTGTTGCCCTTGTTGTTGTAGCCTTGTTATGGTTATTATTGTTGTTGTTGATGTTGTTCATTGTTGGATAGGACAGAGAGAAATCGAGAGAAGAGGGGAAGACAGAGGGGGAAAGATAGACACCTGCAGACCTGCTTCACCGCCTGTGAAGCGACTCCCCTGCAGGTAGGTAGCTGGGGGCTTGAACCAGGATCCTTACACTGGTCCTTGCGCTTTGCGCCACGTCCGCTTAACCCGCTGCGCTACCACCCAACACCCCACAGGAGTTTTCTTATCATAGAGGGAACTACATGGACGTCCTCTGAGAAATATGTGCACAGATGGTGGCCCACCTGTCAGGAAGCTGAGGGGCTGCCCCACAGCAGCTGTGATGTGGCTTCAGGGAGGTGGGTGAGTAAGACCAACACACTGCCATTGTCACCTGTCACATCCCTGGATGGTAAGGAGGGAGAACAGGTGAGTGACTTCCAGGGGTGCGGGGAGGTCTAGAGCACCTGGGGGTGACTGAGTGTGTTTTGACTGCATGTGATAAAACTGCGCAACAGACATGGACCCGGGCTGGGCAGAATTAGGAGACTAATTCTAATTAGAGGAGCTCTGTGGGGACACCATTATCTACGCCCCAGTCTTTTTTATGTGGTACTGGGGCTCAAACTTGGGGCCTCACACATGCACTCTGTTACTGAGCCATCTCCCTGACCCATCAGAGAGACAGAGACAACAGCACTTCTCCACCACCCATGGAATCCCACCCAGGGGATCAAGCTCAAGTTCTTGTGCATGGAAGGCTTCCACTCTATCTGCTGAGCCCCCTCCCCAGCCCCTAATCCCTAGTCTTCACAATGTAACCTCTGACCCCACTCAGCCCAAGACTCAAGTCAACAGCCCCAGAAGCCACCCCCACCCCCAGTCCAACCTTCTCCTGAACCCCAGGAGACTTGGGGCTCACACCAAAGCCTGCCACTGACCTTGACAATACAGCCTACTGCCCTGTGTCCCCTGACCCCGGAATCCATCCCCAGGCCTGTCTGCCCTTTCTGCCACATCTGGGCCATGGTGGGCATGAAACCACACTGAATCTAAAGGGGTAACCAGGTGCCCTCCATAACCTGACTCCACTCAGCCCAAGACTCAAGTGAACAGCCCCAGAAGCCCTGCCTGACTATCCTAGGCAGGGGGTGTGTGTAGACAGATGCCAATTCGACCAGCTGCCAATGCCCCGTGCTGTGACTAGGAGGGGTGCACCCTGCTCTGCAGCTATCCTGGGATCCTGCCACAGTGCCTGCTGTGAGGAAGACGGCACAGCAGTGAGGTCAGGCCTATGAGGTGATATGTGAACCCTGCCACCTCCCCCTCTCAGAGGGTCTCAGCAGCTGTGTCCCACCCTCCAGAGGGCAGTGTCTGAGAGCCACCTCCCTGCTGAGCTCACTCTACTCTTGGACAGATGTCTGTCTCTGTCTCTCCTATTGTGGTTACAGCCTATTTTAAAAAATCACTTTACCCCTAAGGTGTCGATTTATAGGATCACTGTCACAGGGATACAGTTCCACAGCTCCTCAAGGTAAGTGTCAGCACAAATACTTGTTTTATTCATTGATTTTTTAAATATTTTATTTAAATGGAGGAGAGAAAAACACAGAAAAACCAAATCCCTTTTCAGCTCTGGCTTATGGTGGTGCTTGGGACTGAACCTGGGACCTCAGAGCCTCGGGCACGAAAGGCTTTAGTAGAAGCATTATACTGTCTCCCCAGCCCCATTCATTCACTAAAAAAAAAAATCGATTTTTAAAATATTTTATTTGCTAGAGACAGATCAAGAGGGGAAAAGGAGGTAGAGGGAGACGCCTGCAGACCTGCTTCACTGCTCACAAAGCTTCCCCCCTGTAGGTGGGGACTGGGGGCTTGAACCCGGGTCCTCAAGCTACCTGGTAATGTGTGCTCAATGGAGTGCACTACTGCCTGGCCCCCTCATTCATTCATTTTTGCCAACAGGGTTATCGCTGGGACTGTGCCTACATGATTCCACAGTTCTAGTGGCTTTTCCTTTTTCTTCATTTTTGTTGTTGTTCTTGGAGGTGGGGGGTGTAGTAATTTACAGTAAGCACAGTTTTTGATATGGATAAAAATTCTCATTCTCATCTCATCATGATAGGTGTCTGCCAAACACTCTCACCTCCCTCTTAGGTCCCCTCTTCACCATCCTGCACCAGAACCTGAAAGCCCCACTCTCCCCTTGCTTTGGTGCAATACTGTCGGGCTGCGCCACGGAGAAGAGAGGAGATCCGGAGCAAATGGGGTACACAAATCTTTATTACAGATCAAACAGGGTGGCTCAGGCCACGTGGAGTCAGCCGAAAAAATGGCCCCTGCTACCTCACCATCGGGGGGTGGGGGTGGGGGGGGGGTGGGGGGGGGAGCGCGGAAGTGGGAGGGCTTTATTAGGCAACAACCAGGAGTGACGTGTCGGGACAGGATTGGTTGAAATGGGCACTGCAAGATATCGCAGGGAGTGGCAAAACCTGAGGGCAAAGACTGTGTCTGTATGATTCCTCAACACAATACAACAACTCTAGTCCAAGTTCTACTTTGTGTTTCCCCTACTGTTCTTATTTCTCAACTTCTATGAGTGAAATCATCCCATATATCCATTCTTCTCTTTCTGGCTGATCTCACTTAACACGATTCCTTCATGCTCCACCCAAAATGAAGTAGAGATGATGAATTAATAGGGAACAGGCGGTGGCGCACCTGGTTAAGCATAAGCCCCTGGTCCCCACCTGCAGGGGGAAAACTTTACCAGTAGTGAAGCAGGGCTGCAGGTGTCTCTGTCTCTTTCCCCCTCTATCTCCTACCTCTCAATTTCTCTGTCTTTATTCAGTAATAAAAATATTTTAAAAAGACAGAAAAAAAGATGTATTTCTCATTCTTAATAGCTAGGCACTTTTTTTTTTTTTAAATAGAGACAGAAACAGGGAAAGAAGAAAAGAAAGACAGGAAAGAGACACCTGCAGCAATGTTCTCCCCTACAGGTGGGGACTAGATGCTTGAACCCAGGTTTCTGTGCAGAGAGACAGGTGTGCCTGCCTGGCGCCCGTGTGCTACCTCCGGGACCCTCTTCACTCACTGTCAATGTAGCATCTGGAGAAGAGCCTGGGGCCTAGTGTACACTGGATGTCGCTGAGCTGCCTCGCCAGGCCAACCTTGCAGGACAGCACTCAGGTGCTGCCAGAGCTCACATCCAGGGCCATGTGCAGCAGGGCACATGCTCTACTAGGTGAGCCACCGTCCACCCCCTTCCGGGCAGTGCAGGACTCTCACTGGAGCGGCTGATACACCAACACAGGGCCCTCCAAATCCACTGCCGGCTGCACACTAGGATCAGGCCCCAGGTGCCCCATGGATTCCTTAGGCTGGGGTGGGTGAGACTCACCTTGTGGGGGCGTCACACCTATGCTCCTCAGAGAATCATGGTCCCCACCCCCAAGTGTCTGCCCTGCAGGTCACACCTGGAGCAATGTCAGGGTGCTGCTCCAAGAACACCAGCCACAGGAGTTGGTAGAGGGGCCCCTCTATCTTCAGGGGGCCCTGAAGTCAATGCAATTCTTGCTCCCAAGACACAGGAACAGGGACATTCATACTGGGGACAAAGTGAGCCCCAGGGCCACCAGGACTTGGGGGGGGGGGGAGGTGGGGCTTCCAGGTTGGCCCACATGCATCAGGAAATGGCTGACAGCCTCTAGGATCCTTCTGCAAAGAACATCTGAGTCACCTGGGTTTCAGTGAGGGGATGCTAGGGAGACCTTTCCTGCCACTCTCCACCCACTCTAGGAGTGGCTCCAGAAGCCATTAGTGATGGCAGAGGCACAGGGAGTCCTGCTGGGGCCAGGGGCTCTCCCCATCCTTGAAAGGCTGAACCAAAAAGTGCTCCAGATCCCATCAGCTCTGGCCCAATGCCTAGGGTTTTCTTCCTGGGGTAGTCCCAGGTAATGGGGGCCCAGACCCAGCCACCCTCCTGCCCTCACTGGGACCCTGCCCTCCCCAGCTCTTAGATGCCATAGGGCAGGGAGTATTAGCGACAACTGCCCCCCAAAGGGCTCAGTGTTGGCACCTCCTTCCTCCCCACTGATGGCAGGTTGGTGTATTCAACTGTGGATCATAAAGAATAAAGCTGACGGCCACTCCATCTGCCCTCTGAGTGGGAGAGAGAGTGCTTGCTTACCCCAGCTGCTGCCAACTCTAGGCTGATGACCCACTCTCCGCAGGAAGCCTGTCCTGTCCCATCCCCACTGTAGCAGGGCACCAGGCTGGAGGTGGGTATGGGGCTGTTCCCCAAGCTGCACTCCAGGTGGTTCAGTCTCCAGGTAGTGGCTGCTGCCTCCTGGACTCAGTGCCACAAAGTGTCCTGCCTGTTCTCACTCCCCCGTGTCAGGGGTGCTGGAGAAAGATGCTGCCTGCCCTGCTTCTTCTGGCCCCAACGCTACAGTCAGCCGTCTTCACCCATTTAAGATATGTTTTCAAGAAACGCTTGCCAAGCCCTGCCCAATTTGGTGTGGGGGGCTGAGTGAATGGGGCTGCTTCAGGCACTTGCTCTGCTATGGGGGGCAGGAAGTGGGGTGTTGTAGCATTCTCTGGCTGGAGCCCCTAGAACTGGGCTCACCCTGGGTTCCAAGCCCTGTTGGGAGCAGGCACAGCCTCATCAGAGCTCCGGACGCCAGGGAGGGCTGGCGTGTGTGGGCAGGTGGATCAGCTATGGGTTCATTAAGATCCCTTGTAGGGCTGCTATCTGCTGCACCTGCGGATGGGGACTCTACACAAGAACTCAGGCACTGCCCACATGGGGCTCTCGGCGACAGATGCCACACATGGACCCACAAGCATTTAAATAAAAGTTTATTGCCAACCAACACCGGAGATGGGGTGACTTCACAGGCGGGCAACCCCGCTTTCCTCGGACCTCAGTTGATGGAGCTCAGTGGCCAGTCTGCTGCTTCTGTGTCTAGAGAGAGTAAAACAGGCAGAGGGCACGACTCCTGGGCAGCAGGGGGGGGGGGAGGGGTATGGTCAGCTGCACAGGACACGAATGCCCCCCAGCCTAGCCCGAGTCCAAGGCTACAGCGGTGGGAGAGGAAGAGACACAACACTGACAGTAAAACCAGGCAGAAGACAGCTGCCCAGGAGGCCGCCCCCCAGCTGAGGACCCTACAACGCGGTAAGACAGGGACAGCAGAGCGGCTCTCACGTGCGCAAGCCAGAAGACCCGCATTCGTTCAGTGGGGGCAGGCTCCTGGGGGCCATGACCAGACTGCAGAGCTCCATGCCCCCACAATGTGGCATCTGTGCCTCCCCTGACAACACCAGGGGGAGTCAGCTTCTGTCTGAGATGTCCTGGAAGGACTGTGCCCAGACACCTGCCTCCGGCTCAGCCTGGTGAGACCCAGCTTTATATCTGGCGCCCTGTATGGGCTCCCAAGGATGCCCAGTCAGCACAGGCAACTGAGTGGGGTGGGTGGCTGGCTCCCTGACAAGGACAGGGCCCAGGGGGGCACTGAGCTGGACTAGGCAGGGGTGGGGACCCGAGTGTAGAAAGCCAAGTGCACCAATGCCGACGCCGTGAGAACTTCCTCTGACGCCAAACATAGCAAGCAGGACCCTGGCTGGGGGCACAGACATTTACACGCGGGAGCACTACTGCACGTGCACACAAGTGGACAAAGGGGGCTCCCCACTCCCACTACAAACCCTGGCACCACGAGAAAAGCAAGCAGGGGTGGAGCAGAGAGCAGGAGTACAGGGCTGCAGGGGCTGGTAGGCCAGTGATGCTATCTGCCTCAACACCCCCACTTTCTCCAGTGCTCCAGCTCAGAGTCACCGAGCAGACCCTCCCACCCCTTTCCTGGAGCATTCTGGGGACCACTGGCCATGTCTGAAGACTCAGAGGCCCGGCACTGCCCGTAACAGAAAGTATGGAGCAGGGGGCGGACAGTGATCCCTGGCGGGCAGGGAGCCAGGGGTGCTCAGCCCCAGCTCCCTGAGGCGCCCATTTCCTTCAGTCACTAAAACTGCACAGCCCCTGGGGAGATGTTGAACATGGACGGGTCGAATCGCTGGCCTCGGAAGGGAGAGCCTTCAGCATCCCACCCCTTCTTCAGCATCTCATGGACTTTCTACAAACAGAAAACAGACAGAGAGGTTAAGCACGTGCTGGGCAGCAGGTCCCCCAACATGCCTCGTGATGCTTCCTGGGGGGACCCGGAGTGGCCACAGAAGCACTGCCATGCTGGCTGGCCCGGCCGTGCCTCTGTCTACAGGAGAAAGGAGGGTCAGCTCTGCTCCACGTGGGAGGTGTCAGGGGTGAGACCGGGGCACACGCAATCCTGACTGCTCCCTGATGGGCTGCCCCAGGTCAATAGCTGCTCGCCTTCATGGCTCAGCTGAGTCCCTTCTCACTAGAACCTCTGCCCAGACTCGCCTGGGGATGACAGAGGTGGAGGCTGTGTTGTTGTGTTACAGTGAGGGAGGAGGCTGGGGGGCACTGGGTCTGTACCCCTAGGCTGTGACTCGAAGGGAGGCCCCAGCTCACCTGGCCTTCTTTACCAGCCGCCAGGGAGCCCACCCCACAGGCCTTGCCTCCTGAGTGAGTGGTGGGGACCCTGTGTCACACAACCCCCCTTACTCTCCCTCCCGACAGCCCCCTTTCCTGCCATTAGATCCACGTGTGCTACAGAAACCCATCAGGGACATGAGGCAACTGGGGGGGGGCTAGTTCCCCATCTTCACCAGGAGCAGACAGGGTGCCCTAAGGAAGCGCACTTGGAGCTGCAGAGATACCTAAGCCAGGTGGGGTGCATGCCCTGCTGCACCCAGGTTTGAGGCCAGGCACCATGTGGGAGCTGGCAGGGCACTGGGGGACATTCCCGTGATGTGGGGTCTCTCCTCTCTGGATGAGGAAGTTGGCCTGGGAGCAGTAAGACTGTGGTATGTGGGGCCTTGGTTCAGCAAGGAAACAAAACAAAACAAAAAAAAAAGTAGAGCGCACTTGGAGAACGGGGAGCTGCTAGCCCAGGCTGCCACTCCTTGAACTTAGCATCCAGCCTGATGAACGACAGCAGTCCCCCACTGACACCCTCGGTGCCCCGCTGCTACACAACTCCTGCCCCCACTCTGCTCTGAGCACCCTTGTTCCTTGGTGCCAGCTGCTGGACACCGGCACAGACTCCCGAAGGGTCTAACACTCAAAACACCAACTGCCAGGTTGATTTTGGCTTGTCCCCCCAACTACTACTGCCCTGGGTCCCCAGAAAACATGGCCTCACCCAATCCCCTCTACCAGCACCCCCTGGGGGCCACAGAGCCTGGCAGCTGGGTCATGAGGCCTCAGCACTGTGAACCGCACCCCCACTGCCCAGCTCCTGGCGGTTCCCTCACACCCAACTCCTCAGATACCCCGTGTGAAAGGCCTGGGAGGCAAGCAGCCTGGAGGGCACCCCTGCCAGGGTCCTGTGGGCCCATGGACTTACAGCAGAGTCACCAGGGCCGGAAGACAGCAGCCAGGCTCTATTTCCAGCAAGGGGGCAGGTGGGAGCAGGGCAGATGGGGGCCCCATGGGAGTGAGCACAGCCCAGCTCTCACTGCTCACTCCCGCCTCCTTGGGGCAGCTCTAGGAACAGCATGGGCTCAGTCTCCCCAGAGCCCTTCCTACTCAATCCCTGAGTCTTTCCCTTACTGCAGCCTCTTCAAGGCTCCCCTCCCCTTCCTGCTCAGTTAGTCTGGTGTGAGGGCAGGGATCCAAATGTCCCATGAGGGAGCCCTCGAGGGGGTTGTGCAGGCGGGTTCCCATCCTGTAGCCACAGGCAATGGAGTCCAGTGGGTCAGGCCCAGAGGGAGCTGTGCCTGCCATGCTCAGAGCAAATAGCAGGGGATGTTCCACACATGGCCATCAGACGCCCTTGCAGGCTGGGCAAGGCCCGTGGCCCAGGTGGGTGAGGAGTCAGACAGAGGTCAGTATCTTGGGGAGGGATGATAGGCACACCTGGCACCAGCTCAGTTCCATTTATGTCCCAAGGAGCTGGAGGACTGTGCACATTCTGCGTCTGGGACACAGAGCCCTCTCATGGGGACAAGGAGACGTGTGTGTCCAAGGTATGTGTGCAGCCAGGGAACAAATACTCCCAGAAATCAGCCCCCATGCTGTCCCAAATGTGGAATCTGCATGGTGTGTGTGTGTAGTGGTGGTGGTGGTGGTGGTGGTGGTGGTGGTGGTGGTGGTGGTGGTGGTGGTGGTCGCCTGGTTAACACGGGAGGAACAGCCGAGGAGCCTGGTGACACTCCCTCCCTTAAATGAAGGGTTTGAACTCGCTGTTCCCATCACACCACCATGCAAACTCTTGGCGCTGTTCATCTGGGACAGAGGCATTAAAAATAACCTGAGGAAAGCAACCCTTTTCCCCCTAAATAGCCAAACCTGGGATTATTACGACAAGAGGATGTATACATGGGCTCCCATGGGCAGGCTCTGCATTGCCTCCTGCCCCCACGTAGCCGCTGGCCGCACAGCCTCCAAGGCTTCTGGCATTTCAAAGTAACTTGGATAC
The DNA here is from genome assembly GCF_950295315.1 of Erinaceus europaeus. NCBI lineage: Eukaryota > Metazoa > Chordata > Mammalia > Eulipotyphla > Erinaceidae > Erinaceus > Erinaceus europaeus. The sequence goes on along the minus strand of NC_080175.1, from coordinate 42,467,731 downwards.
AAATTCTTCCCACCCAAGCTCAGTGGTCCAATCTGCAGCCGGGCTGGTGGAACACAAGGGTCCCTCCTATGCTGAGGGTCCTACAGGAGGCCGGATGCTGCCATCATAGTTTGAAGGGACAGTCAGGAAAGCTCCCACCATTACTGACCCTGCCAGCACATGGGCTCTGTGCAGAGCAGAGCCAGTGCCCAGTCCCAGGCTGCTGCCCCCAGATCTGATTCCTGCAGCCACCTCAAGCCAGGAAGCAAGCCCCCACACACCCCCACCCCGCTCATGCACGGGCAAGGGGATGCCGTACCAGCTCATGGCTCTGTGGCTTGCCCTGAAGCTTCTGGTGGTAGTCGAAGGTGAGCCGGTCCAGTACAGCATGCTCCTCCTCGTCCACTGTGGCCATGGAGCGCTCCTTGTTGATCTTGTCAATGTCGATGTGCTCCTCGCCCTCCAGGATGGCGCTCCACCAGTACTCACCCACCTTGTTCAGGCTCACCTGGAATGGGGTGGCCAGGGTCAGCCTGGTGGCGCTGGGCATCAGGGACCTGGCACGTGGGTGAGGCTGTGGGTCTCGTCTGGGACCCCAACCCCAAGCCCTCTGCAGCACCACCCACACCGCTAGGTCCCCAGCACCCAGTCCACTCTCAGAGCACCCCAGCCCTGAACCCACCCTGGCCCCCCCAAAGAGCTTCACTGCTTCTAGCACAGCAGTTACCCCCACCCCCACCCAATTCTGGAGGCCACCGAGATGGACAACAAAGGGCCAGGTAGGATGAAACTGTCCTCACCTGAACACCTAACCCCTGTCCTGGTCAGGTGGGCTTTGAGAGGGGTCCCCAGCTCTCCAAGAGCCTTGTGTGACCCGCCGCCTGGTAAGAGGAAGCACTCCCGCCCAGTTTCCCTGTGCTCCCAGGCAGAGATGGGGGTGGGGGACACAAAGCTCAAGGTGGAGGCTGCCACGCAGGTCCAGATGCAGACCATCCACGCAGGCCACTCGAAGCCTGGCCAAACTCAGCAGCTGTGGGGTGGTGCTGCCTGCGGAGGTTGCCACACAAAGCCCCGGGGAGTAGGGCCTAGCCCACAGGGTGCTGAGGGCACCACTGAGGCAGGTCCTGGGGAACCACAAATGTGGCCTGAAGCTAGCATTTCGGCAGCTCCATAAAATGGTTGGGTGACTGGCTGCTTCTGCACATGCTCTCCACTCTAACCTCCCACCAGGTGAATGGCTTCTGCCCCCCCACCCCCCGCCCCATGCATGCAGTACATCAGGCCCTTGGCTCCCCAGTCAGCACCCTGAGCCTGCAGCTGGTGCTGCAGTTGTGTCTTCACGGAGCTGCAGCGCTGGGTGCTAGGGCAAACGCTAGAAGAAGAAGAAGCGCTGGGTGCTAATGGGACACAACACCTCAACTCTTCACAATGACAGAAGACAGCCAATGAGTTTTGGCACCTGAGCTCTGGTGCTGCTGACACTAATACGCCCAGTGAACACCCACTGTCACTCCACCAAGAAGCCACTGTGCCTTGCCCATCACCCAGTGCCCAGCCCGGCAGCCCAAGCACTTCCTAGGGGCTCTGCCAAAGGTCTTCGTGACATGTGGCCAGGCCCCACATGGCTCTCTTTGAAAGCAACAAGCCCAGTGTCCTGGTTACCCAGACCCTCGTGTCCACACAGCAAGTCCACATGGGCCTGCTGCCTGGTGGAGGCTGCAAATTCTTTTTTTCTCCCTAGTAAAAAGCTGAATTACCCAATTCTGGTGCCCAGGGAAGGCCCCAGTGGGTTGGGCAGAGAAATGATGCATGGACCCTGACTGTCGGGTTTTTCTCCAAGCACGGCCTGAGGAGGCCTTGCTCAAGGCAGCGAGCACTGGCCGTGGGCGTCTCCCTGCCTCCTCCAGGTTCCTCTGCTCCACACACCCTAGCTGATGCAGATTACTGGTCATCTAGGGCAGTGTATTCCCTCCCTGAATTGTAAATGTCCAACCCTCATGTTTCTAATTCAGCAAAGAGGACTGCGGAGAGACCTTAATGGCTCTGTAAAAAGAATCTCATGCCTGAGACACCAAAGATCCCAGGTTCAGTCCTCAGTACCACCACAAGCCAGAGCTGAACACTGTTGGGTAAAAATAAATAAATAAATATAAAATTCTCAAAAGAGAACAAGCCCATGAAGCCCTCCTCTCCCACCCCTGACCCCCCACCCCCATCCACCAAGAGCAGGGTCCCTGCCATGATTGCAAACGCTCATACATGTGCAGTATGTAATGAACTCTACATATCAGGCCAAGGTGTCCTGATGGTTAGTGCTGAGAAGCGCCTTACCCAGAGCTCATTAGAGGCTCACTACAACAGTGGTCATTGACAGGGTGAAGACCACACAAAACTCCCAGCTGACATCAAGATGAGCCCGCACTACTTTGAAATACTTTTTCTTTTTTTAGATGAAATTCACATAGCATAAATCAACCACTTTCAAGTGAATAAATCAGTGCATTTAGTGCTCACAATGTCCTGACTTCCTCTCCTCCCCCCTACACCCTCTATCTAGTTCTAGAATATTCTCCTCAGCCCAGGAGACTCCTGCCCCCTTGGCAGTCACAGTCCACTTCACCCAAAGCCCTGCTCTCCCCCGCCCAGTCTGTCTCTCCTGAACATCTCACAGAAAGGGGGTGGAGAGGTGCGTGCCCTCCTGTGTGCACAGCTTGGGGCTCAGCAATCACAGCTGCTGAGAGCTAACTGTCCTCCCTTCAGGCCAAGTGACAGACAGGAAGCGCCAGAGCCCATGTCTGAAAGGAGCATCTTTCAGGAAGTAGTCTGGTGATGGACTGACACTTGGGTTTGGTTTTTTAACATTTTTAAAACTCAGGTCTGTGGAGGCGTAGTTGGCATATAGTAAACATACCCTTTGAGAACACATCCGGGAGCTTTTACAAGCATGCAGCCACTGCTACAATCCAGTTACCCCCTTCCCTCAAAGTTCTGTCTCCCCCTCGTCAGCCCCTAGCGCCCGGCTCACACTGCCGTCTGGCTGGCCTTCCTGGGATCACACAGCTGCCAAAAGGTTCCACAAACCAGTTCAACATTCAGCAGCCCCCCACCCCACCCTGGCACAGGTCAGAGACCCAGGGGCTCCACGTGACCGGTTGCACTTGGCCTTGCTAATTCTTTCCAGCAGCCGTTCTAACATGTTGGGCCCTGAGGCTGAATCTGCACCTCCTTAACGACTGAGAGTGTCAGACACCTTGCAATCTCTCTGGGAAACACTGTGGAATGCATTCACACTCACACTTGAATAGCTAGAGCTATTCAAGCACTAAATAACACCAACTCCTGGCCTCATCTATGGCTGGTGTCCTGCTCCTACTCTGCCTGTGTCCAGCCTCAGGCTGCATCTTTTGCACAGAGAGCATTCAGGGGGTCCACATAGGTGCATGGTCACCCCACAACGGTCCATGAACACTCTTGGACCTTTGTACCCACAGACCCCGTGAATCTTTCTTTCCTAAGGGTGACAAGTTGAGCTCAGCTAAAAGGGATCTAGTCCAGGACCTCAGTTATGAGTGACCCTGCACCCTTTCATCTGGAACATTCCACAGCCTTTGTCTTTTGTTTGCAAAGAGTGCCCTTATTTGGGCTTGTCTGGTGATTTCTCCCGGCAAGACCCGCGGGAGCATGCCAGTGAGACACTGTGTGGTGTCCCCAAGGCAGCACAGGGGACAAGCAGTCAGAGCTGGGAGGCCTGTCTGAGATGCCAGGTGACTTTTCTATGTAGGCTGAGAGGCTGTGGGCATCTGTGAGGTGCCGGGAGACCTCTGAGTACTACTCCTGCTCGGTACAGCACATTGTCCACGAGGGCACATCGACCCACCTCTGATGACAGGGCAAGGCCGCACCAGCTGAGAGGGCCTACATACCTCTGTGAAGAGCCACCTGGCCCTCTTATTCAGACTCCTGGAAACCCTTGACATTCCTATCCTCCATTAGGCTAGGGTACAGAGTGTCCCAGATTTAGGACCTAGTGGCACACCCCAGCATTCTTGGGCCCCCCTCATTCTTGACAGAGCAAGCTGCTCTAAGTTCCTTTTCTCCAGCCAGTTCCCAGGCCTAGAACCAGTTTCTCAGAGGATGTCCCTGTCTGCTGGCTGAACAATATTCCCCCCCGAAATGTCCTCGCACAAACTTCGAACTCTGCATGAATAAACCTACCTCAGCACCCCCAATCTGTGGCAGTGACTCACCGACATTTCCATGCCTTTGCTGCCTTAGTCACAGAGTGCTGTTTCTATTCAGGGAGCCACTGTGCCCAGGAGGACAGCAGGAGGATGGGGAGGGCACAGTGCCTCACAGCTGCCTGCCTGCAGGACTGAGTGTAGGGAAGACCCTCTGGGAAGGATGTGGACTGTGGGCTGGCCACACACCTCTCTGGACTCCTGGGGGCAACACCAAATGCTCACCTAGTTTAGGGCATTGTCAGCTATTTTTTTTCAGCTGGAAAAGTAAAGTGTTCTGTGGGTGGCCACTCTGCCTCTGAAAGCAGGGGAGCCCCGAAAGAAGAGACACCCCCCACTGACTGGCCACAAAGCAGCTCTCTTCCTGAGGAAGATGGAGTTTGCGGAGCCCAGGCCTGATCTCAGGGAGACTTCTAGCTCAGTGTGGAGTCTGCTGCCTCAGATGCCTACTCTACTCCCTGCCAGGACCCAGAGACAGGAATGAGGCAAGGCCTCTGGCCACCCCTGGGGTGTCAGTACAAAGGCCAAGGGCTCACATCTCATCCCCTGGACTAGCTCCCAGGGGCAAAGCTCCTGCCAAAACACTGCTGTAATTAAACTGCAGTTGCCATTGAATTGAGGAAGCAGGCTGGTAAGAGATGCCTAATGACCTCAAGGGGCCAGGAGGAGATGGGAGCTGCCTGGTGAGAACACACACATGTCCCCACTAGAAAGCCAAAAGGGACGGGGGACAGGGGACAGGGGACAGGCTGATAGCAGCAGAGAAACCGTGAAGGCTAAGTACAGTGAGCAAGCCCAGACTGGTGGACATGGGCGGCACCATGGAGCCCACGGCAGATGGTCTGGACTATGGCCAGCCTGGAACGCCACTTGTGGGAACTATATCCTAAAGAAGTGATCTAAATGTCACTTGTACAAAACCACCAGCTCAGAAACCACACTACTGGGGTGAGCTGTGATGCTGGTCAAACGACTCCTCAGCTGTCACACCGACTTTAAATGACTTGTGTGTGAATTGTGACAACAGAGGAGGGCAAAGCTTTGTCTCACACAGGCGATGGCCATGTGAAGTGCCAAGTGTCCACATGCTAAGGGTCAGCCACTTGCCAGAAGGATGGTGAACCAGCAGCGGGGTGCCAGGGTGGGAAGGAGACATGGGGAAGACACTGGTGCCGTTGCCATGGCTGACTTCACATCTTAGTAACCAAGACAGGAGCTCACCCGAGTCAAAAACCTTGTTTAACATTCTCAGTGTGGGAGGGAGGGAGGCAAGATTGTCACACGGTTTTAGCTGCCGCCCCTGCCTGCTCTGAAAGCCCGCCCGGGTGTGTCAGATGTGGAGCCATGTCTCAGGCAGGAGGGAAGTGGCTGGGCTGGCAGCCGGTGCCCTGTGTGCACGGCTATGCAGGGGCCCGAGATCAGATGCCAGGAGGCTGGCAGGTGGCCCTCTCCTCTGCTTTTCTGGTGTGGAGGGCCCGACCTATGGCCAGGGTACAAGCTCGGCTGTCACTTCTGAGTCAGCAGACCCATCCTCCCGTCCCACATAGCCAGGAGAGTCGTCAGATTCCTGTGCTCGGGTCCTGGGGCAGCCTCTCCAAAGCACCACAACAGACCTCTGTTCTCACCCAGAGGCCGGAAATGAAGGTGCTCCCTCCAGAGGTTCTAAGGATGGCCTTGTCCCCAAGTCTCCATTCTGCCTGTGGCTCTTCCTATACCTCCAATCTCCCTCTTTTTCTCCACAAGGACACCTGTCACTGGGTCTGGGGCCCAACGGGAAATCCCTTTGTCTCAGAAACCTTAATGTAATCATATCTACAAAGACCTCTTTTCCCAGTTAGGCCCTGTTCTCAGGTTCTGGGGGCTAGCAGGGAGACTGGCCCCAAACAGTGGTTGAGAGACAACCTATGACTTGTTTCCCTAGCACCCAGGGCCTGGCACTTGGTGACAAGTCAGGAAAAAGATGGGTAAGGCTGTACGTTTCAGCTGACGATAAGATGAAGGCCCCAAGAGGCTGAAACCAGGATCAACGGCCAGCGGCCAGAGCAGGGGCTGTGCCAGGGATTAGTACTCTTAGCACCAGAGGCTCCAGGGGGACAGCACCTGCCCCTGGTCACACATGCCAACACTACACAGTCACAGAGCAGTGATCTCATCCCAAGCACACCAGCAGCAGGCAAACTTTGGTCCTAAAATATGCCCCAGTAAGTAAGCGGAGAACACCAAATTTGAGCTCTATGAGCAGCAGCATTTCTGTTCTGTACGCTTGCCCCCCCCCCCCAAGGTGCTTTCTGTCTGCTACACTGACAGGAAAACTCCCCAAGAGCCACAGGGCAGGGGAGATAGCAGAATGGTTATGCAAACAGACTCTCATGCCTGAGGCTCTGAGAGATCCCAGATTCAGTTCCCTGTACCAGAGCTGCGGAGTGCTCTGGGAAAGGGGAAAAACAAACAAACAAAAACTACCTCTAATGTGTGACTTGTTTTGCCTCAGATCTAAGGGACCTGGGACATGCCCTGCTTAAGCACAGCTACATTCTCAGGATGGACCCTCCTGCCAGGACCTGTGGCTGCATCTGCCCCTGGGATGAGCCAGGCCAGTGCTGTAGGTGCAGCAGGGACAAGCAGCCAAGCCCACAGAGGCGTCCCCCAAGCATGCACAGAGCACTGGCGTGGCTGGAGGAAAGAGCACTGCGGTGGGTTGGAACGCCAACTGGGGGGGCTCGGGCAAAGGAGCCCCCACTTACCAAAACACACTTGCCGGGCTCCAGGCTCCAGAGAGAACTCTCAGTGTTGATCTTGTGGGTGAGTGTCCCTTCCATGAGGACATGCTCCCCACTTTCCTCCAGAACAGCCACCCGGATGGAGCTGCTGCTGAGGGTGACAGAGACCTGGGAGAGAAAAGCAAAGAGTCACGTCAAGCTGTGAAAGTGGTGGCCAGAGTCCTCAACACCGGCAGAAGGGAGGTTCCGAATGGGCCCAGCCAGTCACCACAGGGACCAAGACTGAGGCTGTCACGGGGGTCCCTGGTACTCTTGACTGAGAATGAGCAGTGGTAGGGTGCCACCACCCTCCCAGTAAAGGTGCAAGCAGCTCTGCTTCCACATGGAAAATGGTGACACACGGGTGCTGTGCAGAACAGGGGGATGCTGGCTTTCAGACGGGGCAGCCAAGTCTCCTGCCCAGGTAGAGGAGACAGTTCCTCGGTGAAGGGCAGGCCAGACAAGCTCTGTGGTGGGGTCTGCTCTTCTTGCTCCTGTCCTGCTGTTCATGTCAACCGCACGGCTGCCGTGCTTGCCCCAGCTGCTTCTGGTCAGGAGTCACAACATCGTACCCATGGCCAGGGCTCAGATGCACCCAGGAGGGCCAGGGCAACCCATCTGCTTGGGGGTTCCTGCCTTCACTCTCTGAGACACCAGCTCTAGACCTCAGCTGATAGGCTTTCCTCTGGGCACTTGGGCTACGTGCTGTCCTAGAAGTCACTGTACTGGGGGCTATTCCTCCACACTGTACGTCCCGGCCAGCAGGGACTCAGGTCTAGGAGGCTCACTGGGGGACAGGGAACAGAACACCTGCTTACTCTGTGTTCTACTTCTCTTCAATTTGTAAACGTTTGTGTTCTAGACCATAAAAACTCTTTTGATTGAAATTAGAATGGCTCAGATTCAGTGCCTGGGATCCCTGTGCCACGAAGGCCATCAAAGCAGAAGGGAAGCCGCTGTCTGGCGCCGGCAGGAGCACCGAGCCTACACGCTGTAAGCAGGCTGTCCGGTCTCCTCCCAGCTCTCAGCGTGCTGGGCACAGATCTCTGACACATAATGGAGAAGGTCGCCAATATTCTTTCACACTCAAAACAACAGGGGAAATGTTTTTTAGTTTAAAAAAGGAAATCTTAACAGAAGATTCACCCCAACCTTAATAAGGACAACCAGCAGCATGGGGGAAAAATGCGTTTTTTAAAAAAAGATTAAAGAGTATTATATAGAAGAAAAAGGATACTCTAAAATATTCTCAGTTTGTCTTCAGAGATATGGGAGAAGATACTCTGCCTATAAAACCAGAAAATATGAAAACAAAATAGGTAAGACCTATTAGAGCTAAAGCGCAGTAGCTAAAATAAAATTTCTTTTTTTATTTAATATTTATTTATTTCCTTTTTGTTGCCCTTGTTTTTATTATTGTTGTAGTTATTATTATTGTTGTTACTGATGTCATCGTTGTTGGATAGGACAGAGAGAAACTGAGAGAGATGAGGAGGACATGGGGGGGGGGAGAAAGATAGACACCTCCAGACCTGCTTCACCGCCTGTGAAGCGACTCCCCTCCCCTGCAGGTGGGGAGCCGGGGACTCGAACCGGGATCCTCACGCCAGTCCTTGCACTTTGTGCCACATGCGCTTAACCCGCTGTGCTACCACCTGACTTCCTAAAGTAAAATTTCTAAAGGGACATGAGAACACAACAAGAGAAGACTTGGAATACTTTGGGAACCCACCAAGTCACGGGTGACTGCGAACACACGTGGCTTGTGGACAGAGAGGAGAGATTCCTGGGGCTGAAAGCCCGTTCTTACATTGGAGTGAATGGTAACAGTCCCACAGTTTGTCAGTTGAGGCACCACCTCCAGTCTGAGTTTTATTAACAAATAAACTGTTGATGGGAGGAGACGATCCCCTAAGGCTCACCAAATGCAACCGTGAGTCTCCATTACTACTATCCCTGGAGGCTGGAGCAGCAGTGGAGAGACCTTGTGCAGACTTTGGGGCAGAGACCTGATCAGGCAACTCAGGAGCAGATATACACTCCCGGTGATCTGGAAGTGGGGCTCGAAGATACCATGTTAAGTGAGGTAAGCCAGAAATAAAGGGTGAATATGGGATAATCTCATTTATAGACAGGCAAAACAAGATCAGAAGGAAAAACTCTCAACAGAACTTGGACTAGAGTTGGTGCACTGAACCAAAGTAAGATTCTGGGGGTGGGGAGGTGAGTATTCAGGTCCTGAAACATGATGGCCAAGGAGGACCTAGTGGGGGTTGTATTGTTATGTGGAAATGTTATGCATGTACAAAGTATTGTATTTTATTGTTGACTGTAAACCATTAATCCCCCAATAAAGTTTTTTTTTTAATTATAAGGAAAAGATAAAGAAGATAAAGCAAAGAAGCCAATGCAGTGACAAAGACTAATCCAGACAATCAGCTAGACACCCCAGAAATTATGACAGCAGCAAAACAGAGCCAAAGAAAAACATGTCTTCTAATCAATAAGACCCCCCCCCCAGAGGACTGAGCACGATGAATGAAAGCCGATTCACAAAAAGTGTGTAACTTTTTATAACCGAGTCGCCGTTTTAAAGATTAATCCATGACTGACAGAGAGAGTCTATGCTGGCAGATGGGGTGTGGAGTGCTGGGGTTCCCCCCAACACCCCAGTCAAGCCTGGGGCCCTCCAGGCATGTGGGGCCTTGCACACCACCTACTGAGCCAGCTGTTCAACCACAACACTGAGTATTTATTTATTTATTTATTTTAAATAGTTATTTATTTATTCCCTTTTGTTACCCTTCTTTATTGTTGTAGTTGTTGATGTCGTCGTTGTTGGATAGGACAGAGAGAAGTGGAGAGAGGAGGGGAAGACACAGAAGGGGAGAGAAAGACAGACACCTGCAAACCTGCTTCACCGCTTGTGAAGCGACTCCCCTGCAGGTGGGGAACTGGGGGCTCGAACCCGGATCCTTACACTGGTCCTTGTGCTTTGCGCCACCTGCGCTTAACCCGCTGTGCTACCGCCCGACTCCCAACACTGAGTATTTAAAATAAGGGCAAAATAACTATATTTTATGAAGTGTTTCTCATATACTATTTTGATCAAGTTCCTTGAGGCAGTTGCATTACACAATAAGGACAAAACCTTGACCACCAGAAGGTTCTGTGTAAAGGAGGTCGAATGGTACAGATTTCTTCCAGCTGTAAGATAACTTAAGTCCTGGAACTACCAGGCATGGCATGGTGCCTACAGTTATGGACACTGCACTTAGCACACCCTGAGTATGCTGGAAAAGTCATCATGAGGAAAAGGGTTTTTAAAACTATATAACAAGGTGATAGATGCTAACTAAGTTTACTGTGGCCATCATTTCACAAAATATGCATTATAAATCACTGTGTAATCTGCCTAAACGAATACAGTGGGATGGGTCAATTCTTCCCAGTAAAGTTGGAGGGAATCTAACCCAAAGAACCATGTGGATTTGATTTAGTCTCATATGGAAGCCATAGAGCAGAACTGGAAAATAATTCATCCAAACCATGCCCAGAGGTGAAAGGGCTTCAGAAAGCGAGTCTTCAGGAACATGATGATTTTTAGAAAGTATACACTGTCATGTTACTGAGAGTCTGGAGAATTCTCAGGTCTCATACTACTTTTGACAAAATGAAAAGGTCACAAGAAACTCCAGGAAAACAGAATATTATGCAAGACATTCTTAACCCAAAGCAGCACCTAACATATGGGCAGATATTGTCAATATCAACTCTTTCTGAACGTAGGGGGAAAAAACAATCAAGGGTTTGCAGAAACCCTGCAGATTTTATGCCCCTCAGCAATGACAGCAAGCACTGTGACATTTTAATCTGCTCGAGGTCCTCTCTGCCTGGCCAGCAGCCCCTGATACCCGCATTCCCTGTGCATCCTGGAAGACATCAGTTAGGGAGAGAATTTAGGAGCTAGAGATCTTTCGAAGCTTCATTCTCTAAGAATTCTCATTTGACCTGTGTGATGCTTCCCTGAAAGACCCCAACTGTAAGACTGTTTTGACCTGGACTTGGAAAAGTCCTTTCCCCAGGGAGTGTTTGCAGAAAACAACTACAGGCCAGGGTTTTCAATTCCCAGCTGACTAAGGTGACAGGTAACGGTTCAGGCAAACAAAAGAAACAAAGCAAAATAAAAGTGAGGAATATAATAACCCTAGGGATTTTCTTCAGACATTTGGAAGTATCCCTGGAAATCTAGAAGCCAGCTCACCGGAGAGGGCAGCGCCTTGCCATACTTGAGGCCACAGGATGAGCACACAGCAGTGGGGTAAACTCAGTGCTGTGGTGTCACCCCCTTTCTCTCAAACAGCAAAAAGAAATGCCAGCAGCCCAGAAGGTGGAGCAGTAGACAATGTGCAGGACTGTGCATCTGCCCAGAAAAGCCTGAGGTCCTAAGCATTCACCACTGACCAAGACACTCCACAAGAAGGAACTGCAAGCTACAGCATAATTTTAAACTGTGAGGCCATGTGTTACAGGCATGTCCTATAGAGCAGGTGGAGCACTTCAGCAGAGGCAAATGATGCATTGTTGCCAACATTCAAGGTGATCTCTGGTCCATCATTAGCAGGTCACTAAGCTTACCAAGAAGAGATTTTAGTAGTAATTCCCAAATAAAGACAACAGACTTTCTAGAATCAATTCAGGAAAGTCACTAAACAAGTAAGAACTACAACAAGTACCAGAAACAGGAAAATATGGGGAAAAGAATCTGGTTTCCAAAGTTACCATATGGTTATTTAAAATGCCCAGTTCCAGTAAAAGATGATAAAACTCAAGAAGAAACATGGAAGGAGGGTATATACATGGGGTGGGAGGTGCAGAGCCAAAGCCAGGGAAATGGGCCCATTGAAGGAGCAGAGACCACCTCAGAAATGATCTCTCTTTGGGGGAGGTCCCTGCCACAGGCTACAGACCATCACCCCAAGGTGCTAACAAAGACCCTACTGCAAGGTCCTTCTGAGCCCAGGAAGAAGTCCCAACAAAGCGGAGAGCTGTGTCCCTTGCCGAACAAGAAACAAGGCACACACAAAGACAAACGCTCTGTGCAGTACAGCCAAAGAGCAGGCCTTATTTATTAAGCATGATTCCAGCTGAGTTCAGTATAGGAACTGGATTACCACTCAACACCCAAACCACCCTTACATAAGAATGCCTTATAAATACAGAGTATAAAATCTAGACTGTTTTCTTATAATATTTTTTTAAATAGCAATAGTGGTTCATTTTAGCTTCAGTTTTATCTAATTCTATTAAATTTCAAGTTCTACCTGTATTTTTTAAGCTGCACATTGGAGAATCTTTAACCAAATATAAGAGGAAGATCAGTTGCAAGAGATAAAATTCATACTGTAACAGACTTATGGTTATTAATGAGATGGGGTCTAAGTTGCCACAGAAAAAAATTTCCAGGAAGGAGACAAATCATTTCATTTCCATAACAATTAAATTGGAACCATTAAGCGGAATTTAGGGGGAAAGTGCTCTAACAGGTAAGAAGATCAAACTGCAAGGCAATGAAGGTTCAGATTCTGAGCCTCAAAGAAGACCTATCAAAACGCAGCCTACTCCTTTTCTAATCCTAATTCAAATTTTAGGTGCCGCACAAAAAGACCTATTAATTTGACTATGAAAAGTATTAAGTTCTGCAAGGGGAAAACACCATAAACTTACTCAAAAGACAGACTAGGAGTTCATCTAAGATATAGAGAGCTACAAATGAGTGTGAAAAAGACATGCAACCTAATAACAAATGGGCAAAGGTAACAAGATGCTCAATCTTACTCATAAGGAAATACAAATTCATACTGTGCCCAGCACTACTCTTCACATACCCAACTTAAACAGCCCAAGAGTTGCTAGCAAAGTTTCAACAGAAAATCTGTGAAAACTATGGGTTCCTGGAACATCACTGATGGAAACTGGAAAATGGCAGTTTTTTCAATTCGATTGTTCTATGGAGGACAATTTAGCAATGCCTATAGAAATTAGGGGGGGAAATGCTGATATTAAGTTAACTGTCAACCTAAAAATTGCACTTCATGAAATTTAATCTACAAGGAACACATAAATGTATTAAAGGGGATCTGTTGCTTTTTGGCAAAAACCAGCCTAGCGCCAGAAGGGAGACAAGGCAGACACTAGAGAGGAGGCCTGGGGTCATGGGCTTGGGGCACCTGCACCCTGGAGTTGTGGCAGCCAAGGAGGGAAATCCTGGGTCTACAAGGTCCCACAGAAGCCCAGAGGCACTGGGGACATGGCAGCAATGAAGAGAGAAGAGCGGCACGGGGGAGGTCAACACTGAGATCTCTGGTGTCTCACATGCTGTACATGCGCTGTGCTAACGTATGTCCATACTTGATTATAATTACAAATGAATCTCACCAAAATATCCCAGAAACTAGTGACATGATGACTTAGTTAAGGGGGTGTGGTGGGTGGAGAGCCAATACAGCCAGGGGAGAAACTTTCCATTGTACCTTTTTTTTAAAATTTATTTATAAAAAGGGAACACTGACAAAACCATAGGATAACAAGGGTACAACTCCACACAATTCCCACCACCAGGACTCCATATCCCATCCCCTCCCTCGATAGCTTTCCTATTCTTTAACCCTCTGGGAGTATGGACATTTTTACATTTCTGAACAAGCTCAATGTGCAGTGCATTCAAAAATATAAAAATAAACTAGATAAACGTAGTCTATTAGCCTTTTCTGTGCCAGAAGTTTCCTATAATAGTCTATCCACTCTGGCTCTAGGGAGGGAACACCTTACAGGGCAGGTGGCACCACGTTTCACTAGCTGTGTCAAGTTCAGGGGAAAATGTCACTGCAGGGGACACAGCCAGGGCCAGGGTATTGTTCCAACAGGTCCCCAGGGTGAAGGAAGCGAGTGGCCACCATCCTTGCCATCAGCAAAGATCTCTGCCGCCCTGAGAGGAAGGAGACCTGTCAGGGAGACCACTCACTTGTTCTTGCCTGGTTTCTCCTGCAACATTAACAGGACATTAGCAAGGCAGGAAGGGGTGGGTATTCTGGTGGCTATACCATCCCACCCCCTTTTAACAGAAGCCCGGGGTCTCAGTTCTCCATCTCAGAGAGAGTTCTCAACTGTTGGTGGGGCATGGTTTAGATAGCCAATTTCCAGCATTAGAACCTGGTGACTCAGTGAATACCACAAAGTTTGTGACCAGCCTGCTGGCATCAGCAGTGGCCCCTCTATGCCATGATGCCCCCTGCCCCTTCTCTTAAACACAGCAGATCAAGCTAAGAGCATGGTGAAGGAAAGAGCTAGCCACACAGCACTAAGGTGAAGATCCCAAGTCCATTCAGAGAAGCTTCTCAGTCACCAGTGACTTGGTAAGAGAAAGAAGCCATATGTGAAGAGTGAGCACTGGAGCACAAAGCAGCGTCCTCAGGTCCTCAGGTCCTCAGGTCAGCAAGCAGAAGGGAGAGGCCACGACTCTCTCCTAGCAGTACTCGGGGCCTCTCACATCCACCTCCAGCCGTGTATGCACAGCTGCCCTCAGACCCACAGTCACAGTGACCTCATCAGCTGAGAGCAGCTGCAATCACGACTGCCATCAGGATGACATCCGACAGGTACCACAGACAAAAACCAAAAATAAACACTGCTGACAGGCAGCTGTGACAGGTACCTCAGGGAGCAGCTGAGGAGAATCTGGTCCAGAAAGAAAGTGGCAACTCTGGGGAGGGGGGAAAAATCCTTAGACTAGCAAAAGCCAGAATAAACTTTTCCCAAAGTTTTAAGGGAGAGGCATAACTAAAACTCTGAGATCACAAAGAACCCAAGACCACAACTTTTGATGAGCATTACAGTATAGTCAGAATGGCGTGGGGGAAAATATTATTGAAAGAGGAAAAAGAAAAACTCACCTGTGTGAGAGATGAAGCCAGCCCCATGTGGATGGAGTCGGTGGGTGTCACAAAAGACTGACACAAGATCCTCAGTGGCCTCTGTGGGCTGAGCCTCCCTCAAGCCTGTGTGATGCTCAGGCTCCCCTGCTCCAAAGCCCACCGACTCAGGGAGACAGCTCACCAACCCCTTCCTGCCCTGGCCATCAGCAGACAGACCTCAGCCACGGCACCAAGCCCTGCACTGCCTGGTCCTTGACACCAGCCCCAAAGCAGCTTAGTCTGAGTCCTGGGGACCATCACACACAGGCTGGTGCAGGAGAATGTGTGACCCTGGGTTGAGCAAAAGCTCAGGCACCTTTAGTGAAGGTGAAGACACAGCAGCTTGAGGGGCACAGGCACACCTAAAAGATGACGGCCTGGGCCAGGTGTGGTGGCCTGTCCCTCAGTGCCAGGAGAGAGTGGAGGGCATGTGGGGGGAAGAGCCTCTCAGCACATGGCTCCCATCTGAGCAGAACCACAACAAAACTCCTTAGTAACAAGTACAATGGAGATAGCGTTTTTGATGGGAAGAAGGCTCTAATAGCTACACAACATACAAAGAGAGCTGTGAGGGAAGCTGGGTATCCTGAGTCCGAGAGAGAGAAAGAGATAACTAGTTTGAAGTTAGGCCTAACATGTGTCCTTTTAGAGAAGATTCCAGAAGTCCACAAAAAATTAGGAGATAGACAAGGAAGTTCTACCTTTTCTAATCAAGCAGTAATAGTTCTACCTTTTCTAATAGAGCAGTTCTACCTTTTCTAGTCAAGCAGTAATCAAGCAGAACCACTATTGTTCATCATGATTTATTTGCCTATAGACATGGTGACCTGACCAAAAATGGAAGTAAACTTCAGCCCCTGCCTCACTGTATCCCCTGAAGGTGCTGGACTACCGTCCTAGGAAGGTCAGTCTGAGTGGCTGTGGCCCAAGCCAGAGCACATGGCCCTCTGCAGTGGCCTTCTGTGGGGACAACCCCCGGTAGGCTGGCCCAGCCTGGATAGCACAGCTGGCAATATCAGGAGCCCCCAGTCTTGGCAAGATGTTCGGGAGTGGGAAAGAGCAGGCTGTGCTGCTCAAGTTGACTCTGGGCAGCATACAGCCCTGAGCCACTTCCACATGAAGCCTTGAGGGCTCACGGGCTACATCACAGTAGGCCTCACTCATCTGATACTCCCAGGAAATTGCAGGGCCCTTCAGATGGTGCCCTCCTGCCCAGACTCTGGAACCCAGGGCCAGTCTGTTGTAATTAAGAGTCTGGGGAGCCAGGGAGAACTCTGTGCTTGGAAGGAGGGGGGGAGGAGGGACTCATCAACAGGGACTCATCACTGACCACATGTCCAGGCCTGAGGGAGGGAGCAGCACTGAGATGGGATCTGGCCAGCACCACTCTGTATGGCACAGAGGTTTATTTCTTAGAGAGACACCAGCAACTCAACTTGTATTTGCCTGTTTCTGGGGATGCTGTGTTTCAAAGAAGCCAGTAGAACTGGTCTTGATAACATGAGAAGCATATGTGGCCGGGGAAGTTGCTCAGCTGGCAGGGATTTGCAAGCCATACACTCCTGGTTCAGTCCCCAGTATTGCCATGTACTAGAGCGGTATTCCGGTTTCTCTCTTGTGAAACACCACCTCATATGAAATAAAATTGTTTTAATGAGGAGTATGATGCAGAGAGAAATGGATGTACCCTTCCTTCCTTCCTTCCTTCCTTTCTCTTTGACCATCCAACACTTTATTCACTCTCCACCGCCCAGGATACTATACGTGTACATATTTCTTTGTTTTTATTTTATTATAGCAGATTAATTTTTGGTAGTATAGTCTTTAACTGGATCTCAATAATCCTTCATCCTGTCGCTTTTCCTCCTTCCCAAGAGTCCTTTGCTTTGGTGCCTAGACCATATCCAGTCCAAGTTTCACCTTGTGTTTGCCCTGACTGCTCTTTGTTTTTAGCTACATCTCTAAGTGAGATCATTCAGCACTGGTCTTTATCTGGCTAGTCTCACTCAACATGATGCCTTTGTGTTCTGACAAGGATATAGCAAGAGCAATGGCCTCATCATTTCTCACAACTACATAGTACGCCATTGTGTATAAACCACAACTTTCTTAGCCATTCAACTGCCATTGGGCATCTTGGGTTGCTTCCAAATTTGGAGCTCTTACAAACTGTTGCTATGAACACTGGTATGCAGAGGTGTTATTTTGTTTCTTTTTTATGAAAAGAAGAGACAGAAAGTTCTACTGCCCACAGGCTCCAGTGTGCTGCTAGGGACTGACCCCAGAGCTGCAGACAGGAGAAGCCTACAGTCCCCGCTGCACTGCCTCCCAACATATGTTTGAGAAGTAAGCACACCCCAGTCAAACTACAGCTCTGTCGCTTCATTCATTCATTCAGCCAGAAACAGACAGACAGCTCTCACTGACCTGCACATAGCAGGTGGAGGTCAGTGGTGAATTTTCCTTGTCAACTTGGGTAACGTCTCTGAGCCTCAATTTTCCATCTATAAAAAGTAAAGGCAGTAACTACTCCCTCAGAGGGTTCTCCTGAATACTGAAATACAGCTACAATTTTTGGCATGTAGCAGATCATTTTTTTATACTGAGAATTACAATAGTGTGACCATCCCACTACACACAGCACAAGAGAGGGATTCTTTTCTCTAGAGAGAAGCCTGCATATTTTCAACAATCTACAATTATATCATTCTCACAGGGCACCCAAGCAAATATCTCTCTCCCACTGAAAGGTTAAATTTCTGCTCACTCAGGCTCATGGCGAAGGAGATCTCAGCGGTCAAGTCAAGCTGTAGATGTCACAGAGCCCATAAAGTGAAGGCTCTGCACAGAGTGCAGAACCAAAGTCCTCTGTCACCACAGAGACTGGGGTCCTTGGCTTTGCCTCTTAAGAGTGACTCTGTCTACCTGTGAGGTGGGTAATGAGTGCCTGGCCTATGATACAGTGTTTCCATGGGAACTAAATGCAATGAGTGACACAAAGGTTTTAATTTAAAAGTCAACACCAAGTGCTAGCTAGTAGCACATGGAGGTAAGCTAGGGAGTGTGTGTGAATCCAGAGCAGGTCTATGTGTGTGTGGCCCCGGGGAGAAGCCATGTATGGCACAGGCATTGGCCGAGATGCTGAGAGGCTCCAGACAGAGTGGTTACCTGCCTGCCCTTCACCACGTGCTTGGGCACGGGCACCTTGATCTCCAGGTCGGTGTAGTCTTGCGACCAGGTGTAGTTCTCACGCACAGCACCATTGTAGCTGTCAGGGTTCCTCTGGAACTGCTCCTGTCTCCTGAGAAAGAACAAGATGTGAGATGACAGCTGGGGCCCGAGCACAGGGCAGGAGCCACAGGGGATAGACAGGCAAATGACCTCCAGCTGTGAGCTTGTGCCACCCAAGCCTCCTTCTGCACCTCAGACACCCCTCTCTGGGCAATTTCGTTTCCTTTCCTTTTTCTTTCTTTCTCTTTCTCCTTCTTTCTTCCTTCCTTTTCCTTCCTGACACCAGGGTTATCACTGGGGCTCGATACCAGCACTATAAACCCACCACTCCCAGCAGTCATTTTTTCCCCTTTCTACAGGAATTGAGAGGGTAGGCGAGAGAAAGGAGTCCACCCAATTTTCTTCCTGAAACCAGTCCCCAGGCCTCCCTGGAAATCACAGGGACAAAGAGGAGAGCCACACAGAAGAGCCCAGTGCAGAGCCCTGCAGCCTGACAACCCCTATCCCTGGCTGCCTGAAGTTTAGAGACAAGGCCAATGAACTGACCAAAGTGCCTTGAATTAAAATCTTGGAGAGGGGGTATGTGGGTGCAGAGCTCCTCATAAACTACTTTGGAGGGCCTACCTTAATAAAAAGAACAAACCCACTTCACCCACACATGTTCTTCTCTGACCCTAGCACAGCCACCCCCACTTCCGCCTAGCCAGTAGATCGAGGCCCCGGGTCAGCACTGTCCTTCCCCACAGACCAGTGAGTGAGAGCAGCAAGCTCAGGAGCGAGGCAGCCAGAAAGCCCATCCGCCAAAGCCCACTGGAAGTGCATCACAAGCCCAGCGCAGCACAGATGCCCCAGGGCCTTGCCAAGATGATGATGCTAAAAATAAAATACAATGAAATATTTGCCCTAGACCTCAGCAGTGTTAACAATTGTGAAAACATTATATAAGTGCAGACTCAGAAATCCATTTATGAGTTATAAGTCTAATTAGGGGGCCAGGCAGTGGTGCATCTGTTTGAGAGTACACATTACCATGCATAAGGACCCTGGTTCAAGCCTCTGCTTCCCACCTACAGGGGGGAAGCTTCACAAACTATGAAGCAGGTCTCTCCTTCTCCCCCTCTCAATTTCTCCTGTCTTAACAAATAAATGAATAACATTTTAAAATCTAAATTAAAGACAGAAGCCTTGGACCAGGCAGGCCACCTGCCTTGCCATGTGTGAGGCCCAGGTTCAAGCCCCAGCAACACACAGGAGAGCCACAACAGGGGAAGCTCTGGTAATGTGGCCTCTCATTCTCTGTCTCCATGAGTGAAAAATTCAGCCTTTTCACCGAGTGGTGAAATCACACAAGTGTATGGCTTGATGTGGTGCGTGCATGTGCGCACACACACACACACACACACACACACACACACACACACACACACAGCAACTCGTATGAACTCAAACATTGCCCAGCAGCTGCAGTTTTCCAGCTTCCCAGGCCTTAAGAAGCCCAGGGACGAAGTTGAAAAACAAGATTAGAAAAGAAAACACAAGTCGAACCAGAAATGGAATCGGCGTATTGCACCAAAGTAAAAGACTCTGGGGTGGGTGGGGAGAATACAGGTCCATGAAAGATGACGAATGACATACTGGGGGTTGTATTGTTAAATGGGAATCTGGGGAATGCTATGCATGTACAAACTATTGTATTTACTGTGTTGAATGTAAAACATTAATTCCCCAATAAAGAAATAAATTAAAAAAAAAAAAAGAAGCCCAGGGAATGCCAGGATAAGGGCAGGACCCCACTTGTGGGGACACAGAACTGTCGCCACACAGAGAGGCATCTGCTCAGGGTAGGTCAGGAGTGGTGGTGAGTGAGAAGCCATTTGTTCTGGGTAACTTTCAGGAGAGAGAAGTGCCTGCACTCTGTGGGGTGCTGGGCCCACCTTGCATCACCAGGATGACAGTGGCCCATCTCTGGGCTGGAGACTGGTGGGTTCAGGGTCCCCCCAGTTCCTAGTCTGAGCTCTTACCCACAACCCCTCAGAGGGAGCCAGGCTTGGGGACAGGGTCTTCACAGCAGGAACCCATCTAGAGCAAGGCCACTAGGAGGGGTCCTGAACCAACAAGGCAGTCTTTGCAGGAGACGTGGACACAGAGGCATGCAGAGGGACAATGGCCATGTGGCTGACAGGGTGAACCACAAGTTGGGTGACACAGAGGACTGTCAGCACCCCAGATGCCAGGCAGATTCAGGGTGACAGCCATTCAGAGTGGTCACTCACTTGGAGTGAGCAATGTGGCTGCCAGGCAATGTGGGAACGCTTTCCATGCAAGACACAACTCGCTCGTGTGTGCTTCACGTGCAGCTCTCCAAGAGGAGCACAAACACAGCCAGCTCCGGGCAGCAGAGATGACCTGCTGTCTGGCTTTCCTCTTTGTCCCCCAGCTTTCCTACCATGTGCAGAATCATATATATTTTATAGGACAGAGAGAAGTTGAGAGGAGGAGAGCTAGAGAGGAACAGAGACACCTGCAGCTCTGCTTCACCCCCTGTGAAGCCTCCCTCTTGTAGGGAAGAATTTGGGGGCTTGAACCTGGGTCTTTGCACATGGTAACATGTACACTCTATGGGGTGTGCCACCACCCGGCTGTTGAATCTTTACCATCAAGAGAAGCTGCTCTAGGAAGCATAGACAGGAGGGTCTCCCTGGTGACCTTATTCGTACAGCTAACAGGTAACCATGCCAGAATGTTCCCATCCTGGCCCCCAACAGGAATGGAGAGCGGGGTATATCAAGCTGTCTGAACCCTCCTCCATGCTGGTGCCCATTGCACAGAGGTCCAACGTGTGCCTGTGAGGAGCACAGACTCCCAGGCAAGGAGCTGAGGGGGGCTTCTCCCTACAAACAACCCTCTCTGTGGAGCCTGCTAAACCACAGGGTAATTAGTTAGGAAGACACAAAATGCCCACATGCAAAGAATAACTCAGCCCTGGCATTTGACAGAGGTGGTGGTGAGACCCCTCAAGGTGAGGGGCAGGCCCCATGACAGGTGGCTGAGCCCTTGCTGCTTTGTGTGCACACGACCCCGGAGCACGGTGAGCAGCTGGGTGCTCCCACAGAACTCTCGGCCTGGCTGGGTGGGCAGCCCATTCACCCTGCACAGACTGGTAACCTCCTCCTAAGGGAGCCAGAAGAGACATGCCCAACACACTGCTGGGTGTTTTTTTTTTTTTTTTAAACACTCTGGATTTCTCATTCTCTTTAAATACAGTTGATTATTTCTAGCCAGCACTGTGTATAAATAAGCCTCCTGTCATGTGCAGGTGCTGCAGCCCCTCCCACGCCCTCCCTGTCCTCCCCAGCAGCGTCCAGCCTCTGCAGCCCCTCCAGCTGCTTGGGGGGGGGGATTGAATCAGCTGCCAGACCTCACTGCAGTACTCACGCCTACTGCGCTCAGCCTGGGGACAAGGTCTGAATGCATAGAGGGAAAGCAGGGCAGTATTCCGTGCCCACAGGCCAGGAGCACCCACAACAGTCTCCCCACCCAGCTGTAGCAGAAGGCAGGGTCCTCTCAGTCAGGCCAGCCATGTTCCTGAGTTGACAGCTATCTGGCTGGCACAGATGTGGGTCTCCAAGGCCCACAGGCCCACAGACAGGGGCCTGTCCAAGGAGTGGGGTAGATCAGCTGTCACCTCCCTCCCCAGCCCCAAGAGGGAGGGATGGAGAGAAAGAGAGAGAGAGAGAGAGAGAGAGAGAGAGAGAAAGGCTGAGACTGACTCACCATCCTCACAAGAAAAGGCGCCACTGACTTCCCCAGGCTTGCCTGTTGGGTTTAAAGCAGGAACCGCCCCCTCTGCACACCTGCTCTGTCCCCAATGGAGCCTAGATGTGAGGCCTGGTCAGTGGCCTGGCCCAGGTGGAGAGTCCAGCTGTGCTGGTCTGGCTGTGCTGGTCTGGTGTGATGCATGTGCTCTGCTGTAACATGTGATATGTGTGTCAGAAGGCCATGTGTGCATCACATTACACACATGATGAAGCAGCCCACACAGCATCTGGGAATGTGTGTGTATGTTAACATGCTGTGTGGCTGTAAGCGTGTGGGGTGCTTAGGGCAGCCACTGCTTCCCCTTCCTGCACCCTCTTCTCTTTCAGACATTTTATTGTCTAAGCACTTGTGAGAGCATGAGGGTGAGGTAGACCAGTGCATCACTCGGCTCTGGCATACCAGGTGCTAGAGATCAAATCTGGGACCTTGTGCATACAAGTCCTGTGCTCTGCTACTGACGTAGTGTCCCGCCCACCCTATAATCAGTTCTCTGAACTGGGCAATAGCTTGCTTGGCAGGGCACATGTCCTAACACGCACACTCAACCCTGCACCCCATGGACACACCACGGCCCCCAGGGAGGGCCACAAGCAGTCTTCTCCCTCTCCCCTTATGGTTGAAATAAAAGGGAGAAAAAGTGGGCTCAGGAATGCTGAGATCCCACGTTCAGGAGGTCCAAATCCACAAAGTAATTTTCTCCCTCTCCTCTCCACACACCACACCTGGAAAGTAGCAGTTGTCAGCCCCTTTGCAGCTGCTGGGAGGAAACATGGAGGGTTCTCTTCTCTGTACAGAATGAGCACTGTGACAAGCCCCGCTGCCTGCTGGGGGCCCCAGGGTGGCTGACCCCCAACCCCTGCCTCCTGGCCTCCAGGTCTCCTGGAAGCATGTCCTCAGGCAGCATTCTCAGCAACCCTGGAGCCCAAGTGTCACTGCAGGGGCTCTGCACCAGGAGGGCAGTCATTCTCACTGGCTTCCTGCCACTGGAACAGGGGCCAACCCCGGCCTCAGTGACTCCCCTGTGTGTGAGTGACCAGCTCCTTAAGTGACAGGAGGCATCACAGCAGGGTCACAGGCACTGAGTTCAGATCCCTTCACAACAGGCAGAAGAGAAGTTAAAAAATCTGCATTAACTGAACTGTCCAACCTGGCAGAAGGTAAAGGGTCATCTGGTGTAATCTGCTTGTTCCCTGGCTTCTCCAGAGGAAGTTATCCCTGCTCAGCAGGTGATGTCTGCTATATGTGGACACCTCCTTGAGCAACAAGTAATCAAGGGCTCTACAATTGTCCAGAACTATTTTAGTCCATGACTCAAAGGACTGTCACTGAAATGTTTTGGACAGACACCGAATTGCCTGGCTCTCCTAATGTTAGAAGAGTGTCCTCATCACGCACCCCACCCCCCACACTGGTATGTACTTGAATATACAAAAACAAAGGTTCTCTTTATAGAGGCAAACCCAGAATCACCTACACTTCCTGGAAGTTGTCATTTTAAGTTGGTTATAGAAGCCCCTCTTTTGTTCTGGAGAGAGAGGAGAATAGTGAATACACCAAGGGCACGATGTTCAGGCCTATAACCCACTGCCAGCACCTCTATAGACACAGGTGCTGCTATTCGTCAGTATAATGGCATCAGCATCATGCAACCAAGACACAAAGGACTATGTTACTACATGCTGGAAGTCTACCTAAATACATAAGTAGTTCAACAAACTAAAAGTCTGTTTTCATGAGCTGCACCACAGTATTTATTATGATAATCTTCTCTAACACAGATCATTGAAATCTCATTTTCCTATCCCAGGGATGGGAGCAAAGGAAGAAATTAGGAGGATTTAGTACCCAAACATTATAACAGGCACTGCAGAACAAATTAGACAAGTAGTGTTTGGAATCCTGGTGAAGTTACTTGTAGGGTAAACTAAGAGGCCATTACTGCCTTGGGCAGATTGAGACTTCTGGTAATACATCCAACAAACCCAACTCCCTTTGTAATAGAAGCAATTTGGCCTCTATAATTCAAGCCACAAATGACCTGGTATGTCTCACACCCACACGCTGCAGCTAATTTAAGGTACAAACTGATGGAGCCCAAGCACATTGTTTTGAGCAAAAATATCTCATCCCTCCCCAAACTTAATTTGGTGAAATTTCTTTGTCAATAAATTGAAGTGTATGCAATGTGTGAGTCACACACATACACAAATTCTTAAAAGGATGGCAATGTTTTCTATCACATCCAAAAGCCACTCCCTACTTTAAAATCACATTCAACACCATTCTGCTCTCCCTTTTGCTATATTTACTTATTGTATTTATACTGAGTGTTGTGGAACTGTGAATTAGGGGAAATGGAAGTCAGCTTGCAGAACAATAGACATTTGAGGAAACTGAAATAACTCAGTATTCAGCCTAATTTACAAGTATATAACAAACCTCAGAAACAATTACCAAGATTAGATTTAATATTTACAAAGGTGCAAGCAATTTCTCTCCTTACAATTATCCCCAATTCTTACCATAGATAATTACAGTAAAAACCAATTTGCATACATGCAATAAGAATGGTAATGACCACAAGGTTCCTTTTTTGAAACTGTATTGCTGGAAGCCAGCAAGCCACACACAAGAGCCATGACTCGTGATCTAGCCAATGGTTCTGACTGTATGCTGTTACAAGAGCAGTTTCTTACTATGCTTAAACAAATAACTATGCTAACTTAAAAACAAGAGTACTATACTTATTAACAGTCTCCAAGTCTGGAGGAACTGGAACCAGGTAGAGAGAGGGAAAAAATACTTTACCAAGGTGTATTTCAACAAATTACTTTTAGAGAGTCTGGGGGGAAGGGTGTCTCCTTAAATTTAGTTCAACTTTATATGATCTCAATCTTAAAAGGAACCTATCTTTTCCAGGAATCTCTTTCAAGATGAAGTCTTTTTTTTTTTTATCTTGTCGGTCATCATTTATATTTTTTTAAATGATTCTTTTTTTATTGGGGGATTAATGTTTTACAATCAACAGTAAATACTATAGTTTGAACATGTATAACATTTCCCAGTTTTCCACATAACAATACAACACCCACTGGGTCCTCTGCCATCATGTTTCAGGACCTGAACCCTCCCCCCCACCCACCCCAGTCTTTTACCTTTTTTTTTTTTTTTTTTTTACTTTTTTATATATTTATTTCTTTTTTCTTTTTATATTACAGAATTAGATGTCGACAAGGGTTTGAATCCACACCATTCCCACCAGAGTTCTGAATCTTCACTCTCCCCACTGCAATCCACCACTGTTTCTCTAAAGTTTTAGACATGGGCCAACCATCTTCTCTACAACTATCTGTCCACATTTATACGTAGTTGCCCTTTCTTTTCCTGATTCATCCTCTCTTTCCCTCTAAGCCACTCATGACACCATAACTACCTCCATATGTCCCTCTCCTTTTCCTTCTCTCTCTCTGGGTGCTGATGGAGCTGGAGTGCAGAGTCCTCTTACCTTCATCCTATCACTTCTCCCCTGCTGGGAGTATGGATCAAAGTTGTTTATGGGGAAGATGAAGTCATTTTTAAGGCAGAGTGGAATGAAAGTAACTTCTATAAATGACTAAAAGACTTTCTGAATGTCTGTGGTTAAAGTTTTGATTAGAAGAGGTCAACAAAATAGCTCACTTGGACAATGCATTTGCTTATCATGCAGAAGACCCGGGCTCAAGCCCAGCCCCCACCACACTGAAGGAAAGTTTTGGTGCTGCGCCTTTCTCTCTCTCTCTTTCTCTACCTATCTGAAAGAGTCAGCCGAGCCCCAGGTGTGTGTGTGTGTGTGTGTGTGTGTGTGTGTGTGTGTGTGTGTGTGTGTATGTGTGTATCTTTATATATGCAAAAAGATTTGACTAGAGTTTCACTAAATATGATTGACAAGGAAATGTGGTTACTATATTACAAGATGACTAATAACTTTACACCAAGACATTACATTTTTAGATTCATGTCATTTTGAGAACACTTATTTTAGTAATATACATTCATATAAATATAAACTGGGTTTAACAACACTTATCTGCCAACACTTTCTGTGTAATTTGACATATCAAAGCAGCCTGATTCACTTAGTAACCACCTCCCCACCCACCCCCCCCCTTTGGTGCTGGCCATGGTGCTCCCAGTAGTGTCTAGGACAGCACCTCAGGGACTCACCCACATAGTATGGGGTGTCTGTCTACTACCCACTGAGCTATCTCCTAGCCCCTCAAAAATGTCATATGTATCCACCAATATATTAAAGCTCACTAAGAAGGAAGATGGTGAGGAGGTGAAAGCTGGGACTAAGGTGGCAACCACATGCCAGAGACAAAATAGGTGGCACCTGAGAGGAGGGAAGTTAAGGCTTTCTTTCTTAGCCGCCCCCCCCCCCCATGAAGTCTTCCCTAGTGGTGCTGCTAGAGCACTTTTTTTTTTCTTTAGAGCTTTATTGAGTAATGGTTCACAGTCCAGTCTTTTTCTTTCTTTCTTTCCTCCACCACTCCCACACCAACGGTCTGTGTCCCCATCCCCACTCCCCTAGATCACCACTATAGTTCTCCCACCATTTTGTTTCCTCTCAGTTGTTTGGTCTAATTTTGTATAGAGCCAATTTTAGAGTCTTAGATGTGTCTGGAAGCTTTACTCAGTGGGCTGTTGCTAGGCAGAAGCAATTTTTTCTTGTAGCAGTCAAGTAGCCTACTTCCTTTTGAAAGTCTAAGGCATGCTGCTACTTCTGCTGGGACATGCGACGGAGACAATGCGTGCAAAGGATGGTCAGGGCCAGTGTTCGAGGGCTCCCCTGCAGATCTTCCTGACTAGCTGTAGTTGAAGGTCAGCACTGGTCAGTGTGGCTGCTCTCAGTGGCGTCAGGCCACAGCTAAGAAGAGTGCAAGCCTCAGCCAGGAGGCCAGGAGAGCACCACTGCCAGGAGAGGGTCACGAGGTTGAGGCACAAGGTCTGGGCAAGGGCCACAGCGTCTGAGTCACAGGGCTGTGGGAAGGGATATGGGGTCAAGAAGTGGGTCACAGGGTAGGGGAGAGGGTGGTGATGATGGCAGAAAACTTGGTGTCCAGTAAGTGTTCAATAGGTAGAAACCTTGTGGGGTAACAGGGAAACAGTGAGGGAAACATGCCCGTCATCATAGGATAGCAAGCAAGGGGCAAACTTAGCAGTCCCTCCTCTAGAATACAACTTAACAGAGTGCTCCTGGTGAAAAGCTGTGTGAGCTGGACAGTAAGTGACAGCAACCAGGCCCTAATCTCAGAGGCAGCTGAGAAGCAGCTCACCAGCACCTGTCCATGCTCACTGACTAGCTCTCCAGACAGGGCCAAAGCAGAAGGGACTGCAGGCACTTGGGCAGTACACACACCCCTGGGTCCTTGCTCTGCCCCTGAAGGAGCCCAGAGGCAGGGACGCACAGGGCAGGACACTTCCCCAGGACCACACATTGGCTTCTGTCCATTTATAAAGCAACTGTGCTCCTGGGAGAATGACTGATGCTAGAGCTTTCACAGAGTAAATATTAGATGAGACTGGAGCATCCGTGGTACAATAATAACAGTAACAATAATAATAATAATAAGGAAGTGCTGGGGGGAACACACCCAGGGGATTCAAATATCAAAAAGAACAGCCACCAGAACAAGATGCCAATGGGCAGTCAGAAGGATGTGAGCAGCTGAAAAACAACAGCGTACTGGGTTACAACACACAGAACAACACCCATGAATCCACACTGAGACAAACATGAATGACTGAATGATTAACAGCAGACCAGCTCTCCTCAGAGAAGAAGCCCAACTCACAAGCAGAGAAGGCGAGGGAAAGAGACAGCAGCATTAGAGCACCCCAGTAGCAACTGCTGTAAAAAGGGCCCACGAAGCGTGGGAAGCAGTGAGAGACCGAGGGAAAGCAAAAATCCACAAGTCCTCACTTAGCACTGTCTAGAAGTTTCTGAAATGGTGACTTTCAGGAAAACTTCATATCATACAAAACCACTTGGGCCACAGGTTACTAACTAATCCTTAGAGCATCTTCTGGTCATAACAAACATCACCAAACATAATACTAAAAATGCCATGCGTTTGCTTGTGCTAGCCTGAGCAGACCTCCTTCCCAGTCTCTTCAAAGCCCTGCTGTCCTCTGTAGGACAGGCATGATGGTTGGTGACAGTTGGGCCCCGCAAGCGGTAAGCTCACCCATGTGAGCTGTTAATGGCTTTCTGTCCTGGATAATCAAAGTCACACCAGATTACACTCTCCCATCTTATTCCCCTTCCTTTGCCTTGTTCCCACATTTCCCGACTCCCACCAGTTCTGAGAACTATGGGGACCTTCCCCCCATGTGCTTCCCTGCTGGCTACCACGGTTCGCAGCTCTTGAGATAGCAAATTCTGGCACTGTTTCCCTGTGACTTTATCTAGAGGGTTGTTATTTACTGCTCCTGCTGTTTTGGGGGCGAAAATGTTAGCAATCTGCCAAGAGGACATGCCACAAATACCGAGGTGTGTTAGCACAACAGGCAGTGTGTGAGGGCAGCGTTGTGCTGGCTTTTTAACCTTACTCATAGCATGGCAGTGACAGAGCTCAAGGACATCTGGTCTGGATTACACCTACAGCAACTCAGATGTGAATGTGGGTTGTTTTCCTGTGAGCACCTGCTCCTGGGAGGACTTCCATCACGAAAGCCACCATTACCTGCACTGAAACAAGCCCTGCCTCCATGCTCACAGCACCAAGCTGCTCTGTCCCAGCAAACTGGCCATGTGTCTTTCCTGTGTGCACACACCTGATGGACCCTTCCCATCTAGCTGCGCCCTGGGCTGCCAGCACAGGAGGGCTCCCACTCCACCCCAAAGTTCTGTTTGAGCTCTTTCTGGGTATCAGAGCATAAAAGGGGGACCATGGGCAAGGCCCTGCCCAAGTGGGGCTCACATGACACCCACCAGAGGTGCCCCAAAAGTGTGACTCCAGTGGCCCTGCTGAGCACAGGTCAGCACCGGCTTCAAGAGGCCACAGAGAGGTGAATTCAGGGAAGGGAGTTGCAGAGAGATACCTGGCAGGGCAGGATGGTGCCAGTCCCTGTGGGGGCACAATCCCAAGCCCAGTGTTGACCACTCACTTGTCAAGTGACCTTTGTCTCATCCCTCAAGCTCCTTTCCTGTGAGCTGTGAATGCACAGCACCCAAGGCCCAAGGCCCAGCAGCGCAGAAGGGGCAAGAAAAAAACAACAGACAGAAAGTGCTTGGAACAGAGCCTGGTTCTGTGTTAACATCTTTGTTGCGGCTCAGGGCACACGGCCCTCAGAAAATGCCAAGATGGCATACCGATTATTTGAAATTAAAATTGCATTAAGAAACAGTCAGTGGAGAAGGGACGGCAGTATGATCCTCCCCTCTGAGTCTCCCAGGAGAAAGGCCCCTCCTGGGAAGGAGCAAGAAAGGCATCCTTCCTTCAGAGCTCAGGAAGTCAGAGAGAGATAGCTGGGTGAAGTCTGTTGAGCCCCTTGCTAATTACTACTCAAGCCTAAAGACTCTTTGCCATGCCTGTTTGTCTCAAATCCCTTTATCTGAAAGGTTTATAAATTGAGAGTTTGGGTCATTTTGTGAGGTCCGCATCTATGAGGTTTCTATATGGGTTAAGATATTTTCTCCTGAAAATCTGTCTTGTGCCTATTTAATTACTAGACAAGCCAAAAGAACTTAGAAGGAGAAGAGGAGACATATCTGTCTCCCCTGCAGAGCCACTGATGCTGTCCCTTGTCCAGACCATCAATACTACAAACTATCGCTTTTGTTATCAGAAAAGAGGCCACTGAGCCTGGCCAGACCAGTCAGGACTTCAGGCCAGGGTTCAGAACATCAATGACAATGGATGGTCACTGCAAGCTGCGATGGGAAATGGCATTACTCGGTCGCTCGTCAGGAGGCACAGTGGGACAGCAGAACACCCAAGGAGCAGACAGGAGCCCAGTTAGCTGCTGGGCACACTGGAGGCTCCAGAGACCTGCAAGTAGAAGCCTCACTTTACCAGCCCCTGCCCCAGCATGTCCCCAGACACAGACAGCCCAACCACCACACAGCAGGCATGTGGCCCCCTGCTCACTACTCTAGCTCACCTGAGCAGCCACAAAGGCTACACCCATGTGTTTTCCCGTATGAGCTGTGACTTAACACACCTACACACAGCAAGAACAAGCTTTGGAAAACAACATAAATAGAGCTTAGGAAACAGACATGGGAGGTACTGTACGTCCATCTTACAGAAGCCTTTTCTCCACCCATTTCCCCTAAATCCACTCAACAAAGCTGAAGTCACTATATCCCAACTCTGTTTCCATGCTCACCGTTTTATGAGAACACTCCCAGAAAGCAAATGTGACCCTAGTGGAGTCCTGTTTTTTTGACTCTGGAGGAATGGCTGATTGAGCAGGTCCCTGCTGCAGCTTGGGGGTGCTGTCTACCGCCTTCTTCCCTGCGAGTGAGCTCTAACACCAGCATCTCCCCCACTCAAGAAGACATTCCCTTAAATTCTATCCAGAGTAAAAGTGTCCTAAGAGGAAAAGGTCTCACTTGCATGAGAAGGGAGGAGCCCCTTGCCTTGAACACCTGGCCCGTGCCCATCCACTGACCTCCACACTTTTGGGCAGGCAGGCAGGTTTCTCTTCCCTGACTCTCCTGCCTGCCCTGCCTGCCATGTTCTTGAAGGCTGGTGTGTGTGGCCATGTGCACAGTGGATGGGGCACTCCCAACATTAACAGGACGGCAAAGCACAGCACAATGCCCCCAGGATGCGAGTGGCAGCTCTGAACTTCAGTGATGCTTCCAGAAGCAATGAAGTCCTAGTGGGAGAGTGAAGAGCCAACACAGGGCTCACGTAACTCATCTGCTTGAAGCAAGGACTGTCTCTGATAAATCCCAGGTCAAAGGCCAGCCAACACCACCCAGCGCTCTGGAGTCACAAGTGCCAACTCACCAGGGATACGGGGACATCACATCTAGGTCTCCACTGAACCAGGGCTGGCAGAGGTTGACATTCTGAACATGTAACAAGGCACAGAACCGGTCCAGACAGAGAGCTCAGGGCCTTGGTGTGATCTCTGGGCGCTATCTGCATACCCACCCGCTTGCCCACATGGCCCAAGTGTGTGGTCAGATGCTCCTGTTGGCCGAGCCCCCCACATACACACACACACAGGTGCCTGGGCAGAGTGTGGCTGCATCTGTGGCCTGACCACAGCTCAACGTGAAAGAGATGGCCTCCCAAGAGAACAGCCAAAGCAACAACATACCACGGGAGCACAAAAGCCTACTGGATGTGAGTCTCTGCAAATAGTACTTTTCCGCTCTCATTAGTTACAGGCTGCCAGGGAATTTTAGCTGTGAACAGAATGGAGACAGGCTGGAGAAACATTGCTACTATTTATAAAGTCTCTGCATTAGCCAATTTCACCCTCCCTGGCAGGCCCCCTTCTGCATATAAATGGGCTTAGACCCTCCAGGGAGCTCTATTCCAGGGTCCCAGCTGGACAGCTCACTAGGCAAGTCTCATCCTGGGCTGGGCTGCACCAGACTGGCTGACCAGGGCCTCACCACTTGGGGCAGAGAGCTGAGAGCAGGGCAGCCCAGATCAGCATGCGGTTAAGTCTCTGCCTCGTTCCCCAGGTGGTATCAGCAGTGACTTCTCATTACCTCTTAAAAAAGGACTTCAGAAAAGCATCTCGAACTAATGTATCAATTAGCAGTACCCGTACCATTATGCTTTAAACCAGCAGAACCAGATACTCTATCAAATGTAATTACTTGATTGAACCAAGGAATCAGTAAAAACAAAGCCTTGGGAATGTAGCCCAGTTTCCAGCAGTGGAGACTAGAGAACTCTATGGAGTCACTTATGTAAAGGTCTTTCTTATTATGAGGACAGTCACGTACAAACAGATGTCAGGAAGGCATCTCTAACAGACAGCGTTCAAACTGCAGCAGTACATTTATTCAGCAGTGGAGAAAAGTCAATTAGTCCCTGCCCTAAAAGGAAGCTTTCCTGGCTAGGGAGGGACTTCCGCAGGCATAGTCCATACCTCCTGTGCCAGAGCCCTGAGTCTGACCCCCAGCAGCCCCTGAGAGCAGCCAAGGTGCAACTCCGTGGTACGGTATGCTTTGGTTTCGCTCCCACTATCTTTCTTGCTCCCTCATAAAACATAAAATAAAAAGTAAGTAAAACTGGGCCAGAGAAGTGTCCCAGGAGTAGGGTACAGATGAGAGGCACTGGGCTCAAACCCCTGACACTCACATTAAGCAAATAAAAATTAGGGGTCGGGTGGCATCATACCTGGTTGAGATCACATGTTACAAAGCATAAGAAGCCACGTCCAAACCTCTGTTTCCCCTCACACACAACCCCATCTACAGGGAAAAGCTTTGCAAGCATTGAAACCGTGTTACAGGTGTCTCTCCATCTATCTTCTCCTTTCTTCTTGATTTGTCTCAAATAAATAAATAAAGTCTATTTTTTAGGAGAATAAAAATCAGCAGCCTGGGAGGTGGCACAGTGGATAGGTGGCTGGATTCTCAGGCATGAGATCTTGAGTTTGACCCCCAGCACCACATGTGCCAGGACAACGCTCTGATTGGCACTCTTTCTCCACCTCTCATAAGCAAATAAGGAAGGGAGGTGGGTAGTGGTGCACTCGGAGTTCAAGCCCCCTGCTCCCCACCTGCAGGGAGTAGCTTCATGAGTAGTGAAAAAGGTGTGCAGGTGTCTCTCTTTCTCTCTCCCTATGTCTCCCCTCCTCTCTCAATTTCTCTGTGTCCTGTCCAATTAAAAAATGGACTTATAAAAAGGGGGATGGCCACCACAAGTGATGGATTCATAGTGCCTGCACCGAGATGCAGTGATAACCCTGGAGGCAGAAATAAATAAATAAATAAATAAATAAATAAATAAATAAATAAATAAATAAAGGGGCTGGGCAGCAGACCACTGGGTTAGACACACATAGTATGAAGTGCAGTGACTCGCACAAGGATCCTGATTCACTTCACAAGCAGTGAAGCAGGTCTGCAGGTGTCTATCTCTCCCCCCTCTATCTTCTCCTCCTCTCTCAATTTCTCTGTCCTACCCTATAAAAAGAAAAAAAGAAAACCATGGCCTCCAGGAGCAGGAGCAATAGATTCATAGTCCTGGAATCTAGCTCCAGTGATAACTCAAATAAATAAATATAAATAAATATAATTAATAAATACATCTTTAAAATAAATAAAGGAAATTTCATGTAGATGTGCTACAATCCTGGGAGCCAGGCCTTGCCAAAGGCAGTGCCGCTTGTGTCCTCAAGCCAAGGACAGGACAGATGGCCTGTTCTCAGTGCCTCGAACACCAAAACAAGGCCTTCTGTGGGCTCTTCTCACAGGAGGGAGGCCTGGCGTGCTGCCACTCCAGGCTCAGCCATCCTCACATAGTGGCCACCGGAACAGGACATCTCTGTGAGATGGTCAGCCCCCAGGGAAGCGGGGCCCCAGCTCCCCAGTGTACCAGGCACCTTCTGCTGCCTTCACCTGTGAGGCCGAACCCTAGAGGGCTGTCAGAACCCTTTCACAGGCCCAGCACCAGAGGTTTCTGGTCACAGTCCTGAGTGGCAGTGGGTAAATGCCAGCCTCAACTCTGGTTTACGGGGCAGGCGTGCATGGCAGGCCTGTGCTCTGCCCATGTGGGATTCAGCCTGCTTCTCCCTGGGAGCCTCTCTATGCCTTCACTGCACTCTGCCTGTCCCAGGTCCAGGCCACGCCAGCAGGAACTGGAGTTAATTACTGTCTTTGTGGCACACTGAACATTGCTGATGCCCAGGAAGTGTCACCAGGACAGAAGCCATGCTCAGCTCACAGGAAGCCATTTCATCAGCTCCCACTGTCTCCCCCAAGGACAGGTGGCTCTGCCTTGCTGGAGCTCTGCTGCCATCTCCAGAGAAGGAGTGGGCGGTACCAACTCTCTCTCAAGGGGGCCTCAGACACCATGTAACTATCCAGTCTACAGAATCTGTACTGCCACCACCGAGCGCACACTGCCTTCTGACACTTAGCTTACTGAATGCTGGCCTCCCAAGCACCTCTTCAGCTTCCTTGATTCCTACGGCAGATGAGCCTTTGGATTCCAGCCCCTGTGAGAAGTGGCTCCACTGCAAATCTCCCGAGGCCAAGGGAGCAGCCTGGCCCCCCATTCTGTGTTAGCTCAGCCCCACTGCTCACTGGCTCAAGGACAGTCAGATAAAGGTCTGCTACCACCCTCTCTCTCCTACCCATGCCCAGAGCAATACAGAAAGAACAAGCCAGGACTAGCAGGCCTTTCTAACTCACGATGGGCTCATTATATCCAGAGTATCAAGGGAATTTTTTTTTTTAACACACTGATAGGGAATGAATCCAGGGCCTCACTCTGGCACAATAAACCTGTACAGCCCCCCAAGTCTAAGGCAGGCAAGGTAGAAAAGGCTATGCCAAAGCACTGAACCACCACCCTCCAGCATTCTCTCAGTGCCTGGGATCAAACGCAATACCTCACCCCTAGTCAGACATGTGCTTTAGCCAGGAAGCTATCTTCCAGCCCCTCAAGGGAAATCTAAGTGAAGTTGTGATGGGCAAGACACACAACATAAGGAAAAGGCAAGGGGTCTTCTGAGCTTGGGTCTCAGAGAGAATGGAGAAATTCAGAGAAAAGTATGTTAGAGAACTGATGTGGTCACTCATCGATCTAGAGGAACAAGGACAATGGAAATGAGAGCAGACACGGGGAGCAGCAGGGTCAGGGACGGAATGGTGTGCTCTCAGGGAAGCAGATGCAGAAAAGGAAAGACACAGCTGGTTACAGACATGCCGCGAGGTGGCCCTCATTGAAGGGGTGTGGAGACTAGCCCAAGTGGGAGCCCACTGGAGAAAGGGCAGCGCCTGCATCTGGCTGGAGTAGACAAAGCTGTGAAGCCACCAACCCTCCCTCAGTATAGCTGAGAAGGCAGAAAGCAAGCTGCGGAAAGCAGACGGCGAGAACTAGGCAGGAGCAGGGGAAGAGAGGAAGACACGAGCAAAATCAAGTAAAAGTGCTCTCAGGGCCAAGAGAGGGCTGGACAGGGGAGGGGGAACAAGCACGTACAAAACAAGACAAAGGACGAGGAAAGAGTCAGCAAAGAAAAGAATATTTTTAACGGGAGACATTGGGCAGGTATGCAAAAAGAGATGAACTTCAAGACATGCCTTGGACCATGTCCTAGACACATACCCAGAATCACAGAGCTTCTGGAAGAAAGCATAGGGTCAAATGTCACACTGAGCCAGAGATTTCTTAAATATGATCCCAAAAATATGACCCATAAAGGGGAAAAAAGATAAGACTTCATCAAAATTAAGAACTTTTATTCTCCCAAGACAAAGTTAAGAGAATAAAAAGACAATCCAGAGACTGGGAGAAAATATTTGCTAACTGTACACCTGATAGATACTATACTTACAGTGTGAATATATATTGAGTATATACAGAACTCTCAAATATAGTTAATAAAAATTTAAAAACTTTTTTAATCTGGCAAAAGATTTCAACAGATATTTCACCAAAAATGGCAAAAAGGACTGAACCATCCTTTTTTATTAGGAAAATTCAAACTAACTCACAATGAAATACCACCACGCACCCATGAGAACGTCTAAAATTAAAGACTTAAAATGTCAAATGCTGCTTAGGATGAGAAGCAACTGGAACTCCTGTACAAGTGAGTGGGGCTGCAAAATGTGCAGTACTGTGGAAAACAACTTGGTGCCCGCCTTCTGCCATAGTCACCCCACAACCCACTTACCCTCAAGAAGTCAGTCTGGTTGCTGGATAGACGACTCAGCTACTAGAGTCTTAGACTTAGTGGCCCTGAGGTCCCCAGCACCAAAATAGCAGAGTGAAGCTCTCTGCCTCTTGGGCCCCCCCCCAACCCCCCCCAATGTAATAAGTAAATATGGAAAGAAGGGACCTAAAAGAGCAGCCTGTTCACTCCAAGCCTTATGTACAAATCACAGACATCCACAGTAGCCTTATGCAGAACAGCCAAAAAATAGGAAACAACCCACATGCCCACCAAAAGGTGAACAAATGAACGCTAAGAAGAAAAAAGAAGGAAGGAGCTAATACACACAGCATGGCTGAATCTCAAAATGGCAGAAAGCAAGTGGCCCCCGAAAGTGCGTATTTGCAAGAGGTATTTGCACACCCTTGTTCAGCCTGACTCACAACAGTTAAGAGGGGGAACCACCAGAAGCTGTGGATGAAGATATGTGGTTAGCCCACACTATGGGATCTCCATCAGCTATGCAAAGGAAGGGGATTCGAACACAAGGCACAGCACAGATAAGCCTTGAGGGCATTTTGCTAAGATAAATAAGCTTGTTACAAAAAGCAAATACTGTATGATTCCACCCACCCGAGGACTCCCTCAGATTTGAAAGCAGTGGAGAGCTCAGGGCATCTGCTGTGCTTTCCCCACACTCTCCAGGTCCCTTTTCATGTAATGTCCTCCCCCCAACCTGGTTTGAATTTACCCCCCAAAAAACACACCCTGGTTTTCTCTAGATGCAAATACAACTGTCATTGTTGTGGGTTCTGTTTATTAAAATGATGTTGCTCCAGGAACTGGGTTCAAGCCCCTGCTCCCCACCTGGCAAGGGGAAAGCTTTGTGAGTGGTGAAGCAATGCTGCAGGTCTCTCTCTCTCTCTCTCTCTCTCTCTCTCTCTCTCTCTCTTCCACTTTACCTCCCTTCTCCTCTCTGTCCTATCAAATAATAAATAAATAAATATTAAAAAGAAAAAATGCTCCACCAGGAGCAGTGGATTTTTAGTGCCAGCACTGAGCCCCAGTGACTGGAGGCAAAAAAATAAATAAATAAAATGGCATTGCTCTTACTGGGGGGAGAAAAAAAGGATGAGTACCAGGAACTGGGAGAGGAGGAGGGGACGTCAGTGTTTAATGTGAACAGAACACAATTTGGGAAGATGAAAAGAGGTGAGAGATGGACAGTGCTGAAGGCTGCACAAAAATGACATCAGACTTGATGCCACGGAGCATAAAATTGGTTACAAGAGTAACTTTTCTTTACTCCACGATTTCTGCAAACCGTGTTAAAACGATCAACTGTACGGGTCCCTTTAAATCTAGAAAATGTAAACTGCTCCAGTGCAAGGAAGAAAGTCCAGTGGCTACTGAGGAGGGAGGAGGGAAGTTGTAGGGGCAAGCTTTACGCCCCTGGCTGGTGACAGTCTCACAAGGATGCATGGGACAAAATTTATCAAATTGTATCCTTAAAAATGGCTGGGCAGTGGCACATCTGATTGAGCACACATATAACCATATACAAAAGCACAGGTTCAAGCCCTCAGTCCCCACATGCCAGGGAGTAAGCTTCACAAGCATTGAAGCAGTGCTGCAGGTGTGTCTGTCTCCCTCCCTCCCTCACTATCCCTCCCCGACTCTCAAATTTCTCTGTCCTATCAAATAAAAGAAAGGAAAATAAATAAATAAGTATTGAAAAATAGGTGTGACTTAGCATGTGTCAGTTATGACTCAAGGTTGCTCCTAAAAAAATGGAATGGGTCTGGTTGGAGGGAAGGTGGTTAGGAGGTGAGAGCAAGCCCAGGCAGCAGAGTCAACCCAAGACACAGGGAAACTGCAGGTGTTCACCGTGGATGTGGTCTGATCTCATCCACACACACAATGCCTGTGAAGAGAAAAACAGCTCAGAGAAGAAAGTGTCACTGGTAAGAATAAACTGTCCTCATGGTGCTAACAGAGGGCAGTAGTGATGGTGCCAGAACAAACAGTATCCAGGCAGCCTAGGAGAGTGAGAGAGGGAAGCCGGGTGGGCCTGGCAGGATGGGCAGGGCTACAGAAGAGAATGGCAGCCCAGAGCACCAGGGTGGCTGCAGCCAGGCAGGCAGCACCTCATTCTCCAAGGCCCAGCAGTGTGCCTTGGAGTAAGAAACATATTAAGATCACTAGTCTGCTACAAATGGCCTCATGCAGGCAAGCTGAAGGAGCCTGGTGAGCACTTGGGAGTCAGGGGCTAGTGAGGCAGCCAAGTGAAGGGGGCCCAAGCCACTCATGTAGCACCTGGGGCACAGGAAGAACTCACACACCTTCCGGACAAAAAAGATAGAACTAGAGGTGAGGACGCTTAATGAAATAAATGAGGAAGTGAACAACAACGACTGGATAGTCTCTCTCTTGTGTGGAATACAGGGAATTGAAACACATAAGTTTGCAAAGAAAAAAGTAATCAAAGCATCTCTCAGATTCTGTGAGACTATGATGGTTGCCATTGGGTGGGGGCACAGAACTCTGACAGAGGGTGAGGTGTGGAACTATACCCTGTAATCTTATAATATTGTGAACCATTATTAAAAACACTAAGAAAAAATTTAAGAACTCACACAAATGGTTCACATCTTCTGAGTCATGAATGCCACCTCACTTCACTGTAACCCTCTGAAGTTCTGCAATAAATGACCTTCGTGCACTCACACCATCCACCCCTGCTACTTGGGGCAACTCTGAGGAAAGTCAACTGGTGCATTTCCAGATACTGTGTTCCTTCCCACGCTCCCACGATCACTTGAGGCCCCAGAGGTCCTAGGTTCAATCCCCAGTACCACAATATGCCAGAATTGAGAGGACTCTCAAAAGCAAAATGCAGAATTACCACGCGACCTGGGAATGTTACTCAGGTGCATGCCTGAGAGAAATGAAAATGTGTCCATATAGAAATGTGTAAGTGAACATTCACAGAACAATGAACTTTAAACAAAGAATAAGGACTCATAATAAGCAACCAAAAGTTCATCAACTGATGACATCACTAACACAATTTGGACCCTTCATACAATGAAGTATTATTCAGCCAGTAAATGAAATGAAATTTACTACAACATGGGGGGGGGGGCATTTTATATATACTACAATGTGGGGGGGGAGCATTTTGCAAAGTTAAAGAAGCCAGAGACAAAAGGCCACATATGGTATTATTCCACTTATTTAAAATGTCAGAACTGGCAAGGCTAATAAACACAGCAAGTCAAGTAGGCTTATAGTTGCCAGGGGCAGAAGGTTTGTGAGGAAATGAGTAGTAACTGCTAATGGAGACAAAGTTCTTTTTTTTTTTTGGCTCCAGGTTCATTGCTGGGGCTCGGTGCCTACACTATGAATCCACTGCTCCTGGAGGCTATTTTTCTCCTTTTATTGCCCTTGTTTATCATTGTTGTTATTATTGCTGTCATTGCTATTGGATAGGACAAAGAGAAATGGAGAGAGGAGGGGAAGAGAAGTGGGGTAGAGAAAGACAGACACCTGCAGACCTGCTCCACCACTTGTAAAGTGACCCTCCTGCAGGTGGGGAGCCAGGGGCTCAAACCAGAATCCTTACATCGGTCCTTGCTCTTAGCACTATGTGCGCTTAACCCGCTGGGCTGTTGCCCAACCCCCGACACCAAGTTCTTTTGGGTGGTGAAAATGTTTGGGACTAGATAGCAGTGGTTGCTTGATCTCTTAAATACAGTGAAGTAGTACACTGTACCTGTGAGCTCAAACTGGTATGTCACTGCCAGGCTCCAGAACTGTGTTGTACTGTGTTATGGTACAGGCATCATAAGATGTGAATTCTATCACTTCTTTTTAAACTGTCCACCTGTTGTCCAAGCATGTAGAAAGGTATGCAAGGATACATTACAAGGCATATGGACATTGGCTACAAAACTGATAAGGAAGTGCCAGAGGCCAGAGGCCAGACACACAGATACACTGACAGATGACTGATAGATGGTAGAGAGAGATTTGTAAATCACTTTCTACAGTTTCCAAGTTTTCTTCAGTGTTAAGACAATCTAGTAAAGAAACAGCAAATGTGGTTCTGTGACTGGAAGGAAATCCAACAAGATACAATAGTTATAAAACTTGAAAAAGTTTCCCTATTTTCTAAAAAAAAATTAAAACCTGCTATTATTTTGTAATTAACCACTTTCTTCATTGTCTCTATCTGTAACTCAGAGCTGGGAGAGAGTGACATTCCTAAAATCATAAATAGTTGGGTTTTTTTAAAAATATTTTATTTTATTTATTTATTCCCTTTTGTTGCCCTTATTGTTTTATTGTTGTAGTTATTGTTGTTGTTGATGTCGTCGTTGTTGGATAGGACAGAGAGAAACGGAGAGAGGAGGGAAAGACAGAGAGGGGGAGAGAAAGACACCTGCAGACCTGCTTCACCGCCTGTGAAGCAACTCCCCTGCAGGTGGGGAGCCGGGGTTCAAACCGGGATCCTTATGCCGGTCCTTGAGCTTTGCGCCACCTGCGCTTAACCCGCTGCGCTACAGCCCGACTCCCAATAGTTGTTTTTTTTAAGGATTTATCTTCTTACTAACACAAGAGTGGTGATGGGGGGAGGGGGGAATCAAT
This sequence comes from Erinaceus europaeus, assembly GCF_950295315.1. Taxonomy (NCBI): domain Eukaryota; kingdom Metazoa; phylum Chordata; class Mammalia; order Eulipotyphla; family Erinaceidae; genus Erinaceus; species Erinaceus europaeus. The sequence continues at coordinate 42,427,240 of NC_080175.1, read as the reverse complement.
GCACCATTCTGTCACATGTGATGCCAGGGATTGAACTCAGAAACTCATGCTTTTAAGTTCAACCCTCCAGGCAATGGTGCCACTTTCCAGACTGTAAATAGCTGAATACTAACTGAATTCAGGACAGAACATATAATTCTTCATGGCAACTTTTGTAACTACTATATTTTAACCAGTTACTGTGTTCCTTAGTTCTATGACTTACCAGGACTTTTCTCATACTTTCTCTGACTTGACTGAAGTTTTCTTTCATTGATTTCATTTCAGTAAACATCATCAACATGACCACTTTGGAGTCTTCTTTAGGACATGTATAGAGCTCGGCTGTATTTTAGGGTTTTCCCAGGATTTTAACTTTGACCCGTCAGTGATTTCCTCTGTGTTTGTTTGTTGACCACGCACTATTCAACTCTGGCTTACAGTGGTTCTAAGGATACCTGGAACCTTGGAGCCCCAGGCATGAAAGTCTTTTTGTACAACTATTATGTTATCTCCCCACCTTCCACTGTCTTCTCAGTATATGTGGTGTTCTGTGAAGGCCTGGGCCAGAGGTTCATGCTTGAGCAGGCTTGGGCAGTGGCCAAGGGTTCAAGGTTCTGAATGCCCAGCAGCTACTAAGCAGCCATGGGTACAGATTCAGTTATGTAAGGAGATTTTTTTTTAAATGACATACTCTAGAACTAGCAGGGACCATTCTGGCAAGCAATGGGCTGGCAAAAGAGTATGGCAGGTAATGGGATCACCTTGCTAGTTTGCTATATATTAAGGGGCCCAAAGCGTACTTACTGGCTACAGGGAATAACTGGTTTATTTGCTACCACTCGGATGTGGGCTGGGTCTATTTGCCTGTCAGGAGTGAACATTCATAAATGTGTCTCAGTCCCCAGCCAACTGAACTACTTGCTAGGGATGAGTGGAGCTCTCCTCCAGGAATTTGCCCCCAAGTTCTGTTACCATGGAGACTGGATGCCAACATGGCATCTACCAGCACTGCTCTCAGCAAAGTTACTGAGGATGTCAGGGTGACATCTTGACTGACCTCTACCTAGATTACAGTCTATTGTTTCTTTCTTCCCATCCCAGTACTGTAACTATAACACTGTAATGGGAGGGGCCTGGCAGATGACTTTCTGATAAAGCACACACTTTACTGTATGTAAAGACCTAGGTTCAAGTTCCAAGCCACTACACAAAGGGGAAGCTTCTTAAACAGTGAACAAAGACTGTAATGTTTCTCCTTTCTCTCTCCCCCTGTCTGCCTTTCACTCACTATCTGAAAAATGTGGGCCAGTCCCAGGAGAACAGAGGTATAGACATTAATTATAAACAAGCTCAATCCCATCCCATTCATAGGAAGCAGGCGGTAACCAAAAGGCTACCTGCAAATAGTACTCCAGAAACTGCCATGAGCCCTCTTTAAAAGACCACTAGTATTAAAAAATGCTACTGCCACGCCTAGAGTAGCCAAGAAAAAAGCTACAACTGGGAAAAAGATATTTTTATCACCACTAGGGACCCTCTTCACAAAGAACCTTAAAGAACCAGCTATGCTGAAGAAAAAGAGGCAAAGGATGAAAAGTGAAAAGGACCTGATGCCTTAACTTGGGGTGAGAGAACCCAAAAGCTGAAGTTCTTTCTATACACAGGAAAATATTCGCACTTTCTCTTTAGCCTAGAAGGTGGCTCAGTGAGCAGAACATATTCAGTGCATGTGTTGTCTGGGTTCAAACTCTAGAGACACAAATGGTGGATCACTGTTTTGGGGTGTGTGTGGTAAAAATAAATGAATAAGGGAGTCGAGCGGTAGCGCACTGGATTAAGCGCACGTGGCTCAAAGCGCAAGGACCGGCATGAGGATCCCGGTTCGAGCCCCCGGCTCCCCACCTGCAGGGGAGTCGCTTCACAGGCAGTGAAGCAGGTCTGCAGGTGTCTATCTTTCTCTCCCCCTCTCTGTCTTCCCCTCCTCTCTCCATTTCTCTCTGTCCTATCCAACAACGACGACATCAACAACAATAATAACTACAACAACAATTTTTTAAAAAGGGTAACAAAAAGGAAATAAACATAAATAAATAAATAAATAAATAGTTAATAAAAAAATTTTTTTTCAAAAAGGGAAACTCCTTTTTTACCCTGAATTGACCAACAAACACTACAAAACAACCTACGTAAAGTAACTGCAATACTCGATCCATGGCTACTTAGTACAAAGTTTGCAGTAAGATTTGTTGAGCATTTTAGTTTTCCTCTGTTGTAATAGCCCCTCATTTTTTGTTAAAGTGATCTAAATTGCACCATAATTTCATTCCACTACCACCCATTCCAGATGGCCCTATACAGCAGATTCAAGAGCAAGTCAGGCCCAACCTGTCTCAATTCCCTCTCTCCTTCCCTTCAAGACTCCAGTCCACCAAGGAACGGTCCTAAGCTCCCTCTACCACTATCTCCAGCCTCTTCTGCCTGCCCTCTTTCCTTGCTCCCAGCCCTGCACACCTTCTCCAGGAAGCATTTCAGATTTCCAGGCTAGTCCAACCTCTTCTCTCTGCACTCAACAGGGCAAGCTTCAGTTGTCTGTCCACATCCCTGCACCATGAACTTTTCAAAGCAGGGTGGGAGATCACAGGAAGGACTCAGCACATGTGGGGACAGGAGGGTGAAAGAGCAAGCCTGTGTGAAGAGTAATCTTCCCTGACACCAGTGAGCCACTCCTAATAGCCTAGAGCTCGCCCCTGTGTAACTGAGCAACTCTATCTCCTGCCCAAGGTCTCAGACCTCACAGCCTGAGTTGTGGAAGCACATAGATGAAGTAACAAGGGGAAATCTTACCTTTACCAGCCTAAGGTCAAGAGGGATGAGACTGAGGAAGGGGAAACCCAGAGCCCAGCACTGGAAAGTGTACAGCTGGCCCAAACCTTGGTCCAAGAGGAAACTATAAACACCTGCAATGAGTAGGTGATGACAGACGCAAGCAGCCTAAGAGCCCAGAGCAGGCAGTGCTCATGTCACACCCTCAACTGTGTTCTCCTGAGGTGGTTTTTTGGTTTTTTCGCTATGAAAACAGAACACACGGGAAATTATCCAGAGGTCTGCTACCACTCTGAGACAGAAACCATCAGGGATACATAGGGAGAGGAAAAGAGAGAAATGCATGCCCCCTTGATATCCTTGAGCCATTTTTATTGCCACCAGGGTTATCACTGGGGCTTGGTGTTGGCATTCCAAATCCACTGCTCCCAGAGTTGCCATTTTCCCCTTTTCTCTTCCTTCCTTCCTTTCTTTCTCTCTTTCTTTCTTTCTCTTCTCCCTTCTATTTTCCCCTTTTTCTCTTCCTTTCTTTCTTTCTCTTTTTCCTTCTCTCTCTGTCTTCCTTCTATTTTATTTGATAGAACAGAGAGGACATTGAAAGGGGAGACAGAGATAAAGAAGGGGGTTCTTTTAATTCAAGGTAGGAAAAAGGCACTGTCACAAATTATTCCTCATGGTATGAGCATGCTAATCTCAAAGGGTTGAGAAGGTAGTCGTGATAACTGTGGTTTATAAGAAACGTGTATGTGCTTTCATATGATCAAAATATATTTCTTATATTTAGTCTTTATCTACATTTCCTGGTCCAGTTTCCAAAAATCTTAGGATTCCCAAGTACAGAGAGTGATAAGGTGGGTGTTCTTTTCTTTTTAAATAAGATTTGTATGTTGAGAGAGATAGGATAAGAGACCAAAGCACTGCTTATAGGGGTTGAACCTGTGACCTTTGGGCCTCAGGTATGAAAGTGATTGTGCTCAAACAGGCTATCTCCCCAGCCCTAAGAGTGGAATCTGTCATGTTAGTGAAGTGGATGGAAGCTGGCTGCCATGAGAGCAAACCATGTGACTAAAAGCAGAAACTTTCTGTCCCCAAAACAATGAATTATTAAAAGAAAGGGTTGGGGAGCTTGAGGTTATCACTGTGTCCAGTGGCAAACTCCCCAGAACAGCTCCTTCATGTGGGGCCTCGCTCTATGATCTATTTAGTTGTTGAATCATATTTCTTATAATTGATGACCTAGCAAGAAGACAGGTTTTGTGAGCCTTGCAGATTGATGGAGTCTGAGATAGGGTTGGGGGGCCCTGCAATTTGTACAGCCTGTCCCTGGGCCTTGGAGCAGCATGATAGATGTCTGAGATAGAGGCTACTCTGGAGACTGAGCAGCTACCCCGGGGGGCTGGTGCTTTCTCTAAGCAGGCAGTGTCAGAACTACATCAACTTCTGGGATAAGCTGCTGGTGTTCGATCAAGAATTGCCTGCTGTTGTGTGAAGTCTCCTTCATACACTCATATCGGAACTGGCTCTGGGAATCCATTTGGAAGTTCAAGAGGAAGTTCAAGAGTTTTCATATCTTAATAAACGGCATGGCAGCCAAACAATGTAGCTCTCCCCAAAGTCACCTGACAGCCTCTATCAAAGAGGATAGCCATCTACAGGGTATGGGCAAAGCTCCAAGAACATGAGGACACGTGGCCCTGAGGAGGCTGCAACTGGAAGATGGGACAAGCAGTCTGTGCAAATACCATTTCCACAGCTCTATGGAAATGAACGGCTGAAAGACCTCAGAGACCTGCAGGCATAAGTGTCACTCTTTATCTAGGAAAGGAATCAGACATGAGATCTGAGCATTGTGTCCAGGGACTCACTCACACCAGGGTCCTGCCTTACCCCTAACACAGGCTCACCTGACAATCTGCTTAGAACTTCATTGGGAGTGTGACTCCCTACTGCCAGCAGTCTCCTGCTGAAGCAGAAATTGAAAAGGTGCACTGCCCAGCATGCAAGCTTCCATGTAGCCTGGTGGAGAGAGGTGCATCACTTATCCAAATGAGAATACATTCCAGGTGGTCTGTCTATGTGGCCTCCGTCCTCTCTTTGTCACAAACCCACAGTCTCTGTGCTTTTTAATATATGCTGTTAGGACAACAAAATAGCCATTTCAGAAATGTTAACATGAGATCCATGCCTCACACATATGGACAAGCAAATAGATCACAGACAATGATATAAAAACTGACACCACAAGTCATGTTCTCAGAACTGGGGAAAACACACAAGTCCTATATGGAAATCTTTATTATGTCAGCAGAGGGAACTCTTTCAAAGTCAAAATCCAGAAGCTAAGAATGATGATATATTTTATAATATAAGAGATCTTACATGTTAAAAAATACTCTTATGCTTGGAGGGAAAAACTACAAAGTCAAAAGACAAGACGGGGAAGAAATATTTAAAATATATTACAAGTGAAGGCCCAATCCCCCTAATATAAAATGTTATAAAGCTAAATATAAACCAATATGAGACTAAAAACTATTGCACCAAAGCAAAGGACTGTGGAAAGCAGAGCAAGGAAGGGGGTGGTTAGGGCACTGGGGTTCTGGTGCAGGATGGTGGGAAAGGTTCTAAGTTGGGGGTGAGTGTTCTGCAGATGCCTATCACAGGAGATGAGAGATTGTATCCATGTGTCAAGAACTATACTGTAAAAACCACTACCCCCCCCCCGTAAAATTATTTGGGGGGAAAAAGATTGCAGCAGAAAAGCAACCAAAAGATATAGAGTACTCTCAGAAGACTGATGTACAGTACACTCTTAAATGCATGAAACTATCAAGACTTAACATGAAATTTAAAAACAAAATGTCAGCTCAAATGAGGGAAGAAAAAAAAAAAAGTCAAAAGCTAAGCTTAGCCTCCACTCTCATGGCCTCACTATTACAGAAGTGCTCATGGTGGCCAGAATGCAGCAGGAAGGTGGCTGACTTTCTCTTTCTATAGCCAGGGCTATCACTCTAGGGCTTGGTGCCCACATCACATCACTGTTTCTGTTAACCTTTCTTTTTTGATAGAGGGTGAGAGGCAGAGATGATAGAAGAGAGAATAAGAGGCAGAGAGAAGGGGAGACACCTGCAGCAATGCCTCAGTACTCATAAAGCTTTTTCCCCCCAGAGGTGGGGAACAGAGACCTGAACACAGGATAACATGAGTGCTCTACCAGGTATGCCCCCGCCTGGCCCCTGTCTCATCTAAACAACACACCCAATGCAGCCAATGCACAGGTGGCAGTGAGGTCCTGAGGCACTTCTTGTCATTCTCTGTTTGAGATGTGCTGCTCTGGATGGTGATGCATGACAGTGTTGAGTTTAAAAAAACAATAATAATAATAAAATCAGACTATACTAGCAGGTATGTGTGGTTATGTCAACCTGGCTAAGCCAGGGCCTCCTACCAACCAAAGCCCAGTCCTGGGCAGTTTTGCAAGAGTCAGCAGGAAGCCACACTGACCAGATGTAGACAGCTTCAAGGGAGACACCAGCCTCAACTACCAGCTGCACGACCATCAATCAGGCAGCGGGAGTGCAATGGGCTCCAGTGCAAGGCCACTACTTACAGCTAGGCAGCTCCCTGACAGGGACCACTGACAAGCATGCAGGAACCCCGCTGAGGCTCAAATTATGACATTCTGCAGGGTGCCTCCAGGACTAGCCCAGCTGAGCTGGTGACAAGGGGCATGTGTGAAGATGGCAGAGCCAAGAGACCTACAACATGTAGGTGGAGCCACATGCCCTCAGCAGACACACCAGCTTCCTTGGAGGGCAACCCGTGCCCACAGGAGCATTCGCTTTGGAAAGGGGGCAGTAAGCAGATAGCGGAGGTGAGTGGCTTGTGTCTGAGGGAGCTCTCCTCCAAGAACCTGGGAACAGGCAGGACTGCCACCCAACAGCACAGGTGGGCAGGACACTTTCTGGCCCCTAATCTAGGTTTTGAGAGGTAAAGAATAGTGTTTCTCAACAATCAGCCGCAAGCCACAAGCCTCACGCCTAAGCTGTACTTAAGTACATGATTGAGTCTGTACTTCTTGAATGGGGGAGGAGCCCAGGACAGCTGATGGGGTTGGGCCAGGGCTCATGGGCACAGTAGAGGAGCCAGATGGGGAGAAAGCAGTGTGGAGGCGCAAAAACTCGTCTGGGAGGGAGGACTGAGTGAGAGGAAGGCCCAGAGATGCGGGAGTCCTCTACCAGCGTGGTCTGGCTGCTGTGGTGGCTGCATAAGTTACAAACTGCTCTCACCCCTCTAGCGCCCTGGAGGGCTGGTACAATGGCATCCAGTAACACAGAGAGCAGGTGAGTATGAGTTTGTTTGACCTATTTATAAATTAAAGGGAAAAGGAGAGGCACAAGGCTGGGGCAGAGATCTCTACAGCCCATCCTGAGCAGTGTACTATGTGACTCCTGGATTGTATCACAAATACTTTGCCTGAGAGACAACCTGGCCCTGGGCTGGCTGCTGCTTCTGCTGCATCCGACTGCAGGGCTGTGAGAGGTTTAGGGGAATGGCAGGTTTTCTGGTCACAGCTCCTTTTCTTCCTCCTTTGCTAAATCCAGACTCAGTGCTCCTTCCATCCAAATAACTCCATCCTGTTGAGTAGGTTCTTATGATCCTCCTCGGAAAAACATCATCTTCATCATCTTTTCCCAGGGAGGGGGGGAGAGAGAAAGAGGAAGTACACGCACAATGGTGGGGAGGAAGGCTGCATCTGGCCCAGGTCTGAGCTGAAAGACCACAAAACCAGAGGGTCTCAGCTCTGGTCTCCTTGTGAATACAGAGGGCTAGACTGGCTCTGAACCCCTTCCCAATAGGAGTGATCCCATTTATCCAAACCCAGTGGCACTGAGCCCAGAGAGCAGCCAAGGGAACAGGCGCTGAGTCTGGGGGCACAGCTGGTGAGTCAGGGAGGTGGGGGCTCCACGCTAGCAGGACAGCAAAAAGCACAACCCCCACAAACCCACCCCCAACACACACACATACACGCCTGACTGGCTCTGAAGAGTGAGCAGCGCCGAGAGAGGAGAGAGAGCATTCACAGCCAGGCTTCGGGGACCGAGCACAGGGAGCACCTAAGAAGAGCCAGCCTCCTCAAAGGCGAGGCTGGGGCCAGAGGGGTGCCAGCCTACACCAAAGATATAGTTACTGCCTTCTACAGAGGGGGAAGCACTGCTGTCAACATCTTTAGACACTGTGGCGTGTGAACACCTGCTGCTGAGAGAGGGAAATCACATAGGTGCAAAGCTCCAGCAAAAGCCCTGGTGGTGATTTGTTCTTCTTTTTTATAATTGCTAAAATATTAAAAAGCAAACCTCAGGTCAGAAGAGAGAGCTCCCCAGGTGGGCTGAACACCATGGCAGCATCTGGGCAGCTCCAGGCTCGTGGGGTCTCTCCTTTCCCCTTTGCCTCTCTGTCTCAAAAAAGAACTTACCTCTGAGGATTCACTGCCAAGTGGAGTTGGTCAAAAGGATCTTGGCTTTTATCTAGGGTTAAAAAAGGGACCTTCTCTTTTATGGCTTGTGGATATAAACATAAATAAAAAATTTTCAAAGAAAAACATCTTTTAGATGAAAAAAGAGGTCATTTTAATAGTCTTTCAAGATCCCTCAGGAAAGTCCTTCAATATGTCAGTAAACCATGTAGAAAGGAAAAGGAGTCATGGGACACTGTGTGAAGGACACCAATTTGGCCTCAGTTCCTCTGCTCAAGACCCACTAAGGAAGCAGCACAGTACAGAGCAGTGGCCTGCAAGGTTTCAGAGAACAGTCCCAGGAACGAGCTTCTTGACCAGAAGACCCCAAGTCTCAAGGCCAGTTCTCACTCCTTTCTGTTTGATCACTGCTGGGGCTTCACCACTCTAGAATGTATAGAAAGAGTCTAAAGAGAAAAACACCACAGCACCAAAGTTCCCTCCAATGCCATAGGAGAAAGACTTGAACCTGAGTCATGAGTGAAGTCATGAGTGGTCATGGAAAGGCCAGAGCATTATCCGGATACTCCCATGCCTTATTCTGTACACTGGCAGCCTCTGGAAGAAGGGCATCCTATCCCTTGGTTTCTCAATTGCTTAGCCCCCAGCAGTACTCAGTGGACAATCTTTCTGCCCAACTACCTGCCCAGCTCCTCTGGGCCCAGTGGCCCACAGCTGTGCACCCTAGCTGGCAGCCCTACTACCAGCCAGATAGAACTCATGAGGGATAGACTGGAGATGCACCAGGGTGGCCAGGAAAGCCACCCCTCACTGCCATCTCATGAGGACAGCAGGACATGGCTGCCCATTAACATCAGCAGGGCACACTTTCAATTCCCCTCATCTGTTTGTAACCTGTGCTTTCTAGTTTTCTCAATTAGTACAAGTTACTTTTGGAGAAAGGTTTAGGACTTAAGACTCTCCTAGCCTCCTGCGTGGTCACCATTCAGTGATTCCCTGAGAAGCGAAACTGGTAGAACAGAAGTAAGGCCCGCCAGCCAGCACAGGGCCCACCCCAGGGTGTCACCCCATCACAACCCTGGAGCAGAGGTGGGGGGCGGGGGACATGGAGGCGCATAGGGCTCAGTGATGCACTTGTTCTTGCTGTGAGTCTGAGGCTGCTCTCCTGTGTAAAGTCTACTTTTTAAAAAAAGGTAAAAGGAGGAGGATTGAGGCACAAGCAAGCATCCTCGATCTGCACAACCTGTCCTGAATGTGGGGGAGTGCCTACCTCTCTGCGGGGACAGCGCAATCCAAGTACCCCCACAATCCTTCTTACTAACCATAGCACTTGAAACGGATGCTTGCTGCATTAAAAAAAATTATTAGTATTAGTATTTTTGCCTCCAGGGTTATCACTGGGGCTTGGTACCTGCACTACGAACCCACTGCTCCTAGAGGCTATTTTTTCCCTTTTGTTGCCCTTGTAGTTTATCACTGTTGTTGTTATTGCTGTCATTGTTGTTGGATAGGACAGAGAGAAATTGAGAGAGGAGGGGAAGACAGAGACGGGAAGAGAAAGACAGATACCTGCAGACCTGCTTCACCACCTGTGAAACGACCCCCCTGCAGGTGGGGAGCCAGGGGCTTGAACCAGGATCCTTAAGCCGGTCCTTGCGCTTTGCACCATGTGTGCTCAACCCTCTGTGCTACCACCTGGTACCCCAAAAAAATATCATTATTATTTTTAACCAGCACTGTTCAGCTCTGGCTTATGGTAATACGGGGGGCTGAACCTGGGACTACGTCGTCTCAGGCATGAGAATCTGTTTGCATAACCATTAACACTATCTATCTCCGCCCCCACAAATATATTTTTCCAAGGAAAGAGACGGTGTGTCCAGGCAGGAGAAGCACAGGCGAGGGCGCTCAGCACAGGGACAAAGGCAGAAGGGACTCCACCCTGGGTGGTAGCACTTGAGAAGAAACTCCCCAGACCCGGTGTTAGCAGACCACAAGACCCTACCCGTCAGTCCTGTGCCAGAAAGTCCACAACCAACACAGAAGCCGTTCCCAGGTTCACCCTTAGCAGGGCTCTTCTAACAGTATCATTCGTCTGAAAAGGCACTTTCAATCTTCTGGCAGAGGGGCTTGCCCCACACTGGTAGACTCTCACATATGGGTGATTTATCACCTTCCTTCCTGCTCTGAGCTCTGGGAGGTTTCATTTCTCTGAGAGGTTCTAGTGTGTGTGGGGGGGGGGGGGCGGGGGGGGTTGGAGTTTATTTGCTTTGAGGCAGCAACAGATTTCTGCTACTTTTATTCAGGACCCAGCAAGTCAGGAAGACAGTCATCACTGCCTCCTCTCTGAGCGGTGCCCATCCTGCCTGGCATGTGGACACCAAGGCCCTTGTCGTATGCTTTACATTGGTTTGTTCTAGCCCTCCCCCACCAAGAGAATTAGATCAGTCCAGTTAAGTTTCGCCTGCTTGGCCCTGCCCCGAAGGAAACCCGCCAGAGTTTCAGAGTTTGAGAGTGACAGAGTAAGAGAGAGTTCGACAGTTGAAGAGTTGCAGAGTTCCAGAGTAAGAAAGAGTGGTTGCGCCGCCGAAAAGAGACAGCAGAGTTCTGTTTGGTGATTAGTTTGGTTTAGTTTATGAATCGTTGTTCGTGAATAAAGAATTACAGCTGCCCTGCCCAGCCGTTGTCTCGGCGTCTCTGTTACCCGCCCGTGAAGCTTGACCCGCCTGGCAAGAGCCTTTCGAAAAATTTAACAACAGCCCTGGAATCAGTCAGCCCACAAGCAGCAGGGTGAGCAGCATGCCTTTCAATGCAGAGATTAACTGAGGAATAAATAAAAAAGGGCGGGGCCGGGTGGTGGCACACCTGGTTGAGCACACATGCTAGTGCACAAGGACCCGTGTTGGAGCCCCTGGTCCCCACCTGCAGGGGGAAAGCTTTGCAAGTGGTGAAGCAGGTCTGCAGGTGTCTCTCTCTGTCTCTCTCCCTCCTCCTCTCAATTTCTGGCTGTCTCTAGCCAATAAATAAAGATAATAAAAAATTTTCTTTAAATGAAAGAAAAAAAGGGGAAATACAGGGTGGCCTATTGTACCTGAGAGAACAACTCTAAAGGGGAAGAAAGACAGGGGCTGAGAGGGCACTGGGCACCCAGGGCACGTGGTGGAAGGTGGCATCAGCTGTCACTGAGAATAGTGTGCAGACAACCCTCACGGGGAGCTGTACTCATGTGACAGCAACTGTCTTGGAAATTACTATCCCCTCCCCCAATAAAGTGTCCTCAAATGAAAAACATGAACAAATATTTTTAAAAGTCTAGTAGTTTAATATGAATGTTTAAAGTTTGAGGGAAACAAAATGTTATTTTCCAGGACAAAGAGAAAATCATAGAACTTCTAAAACTTAATGGCAAACACAGTTCAAGAGGCACATGTATTCAATGTGTCACCTCCTGCATGCTATATTCACATTTTATAAGGGGTAGTCTTGGAAATCTAGAGACACTAACCCAACCACTGAATATCTGACAATAAAGATCTCAGGAAAATGAGAGAAAGAAACCAAAAGCTCTGGAAGTCTGTTCCCGAGCACACAGGTACCTGTGCTGGCATCTCTGGCTGCCCAGGGAGCTCAGGGAGCTCGAGTGCCTACCAGTGGCAGAAAACCGCCTGCCTATTCTCTGCACAACTCTGGTGGCAACGGAACAGAAGCTCCCGGGAGTCTGCCCACCCGCATGGAGACATGGGGGGAAGAGGGGGGCAGATGGACTTCCCAGGCCTCGTGGGGGAGTCGGCACTCATTTCCTGCCCCTCCCCAGGTCCTGGAAAGACTGTGCCCACTGCTCTAGAGGGAATTCTGAGGGCCACCACTGGGGCTGAGGGACAGTGGCCAGGCTGCCACCCATGCTGTACCTGCTGAGCCAGCACCCACTATCAATAAAGGCAGAAAGGTGGTGCCAGGAGACAGGAAGAAGTTCCTTGCAGCCCCACAACACGGTAATGCCACCCACAGACCAGCTGTGGGGCCTGCTCAGAACTGGAGCTGCTCATTTACCATGGGGACAAAGATCCCCCTGCAGAGAGTGGCTGCCTTTCCCCAAGTGCCATGAGCTGCACGGCCCCGGGGGGGGGGGGGGGGGGGGGGGAAGTCAGGGATTGGGGATGGGGATGGGGATGGGGATGGGGATGGGGATGGGGATGGGGATGGGGATGGGGATGGGGATGGGGATGGGGATGGGGATGGGGATGGGGAGGCAGCAGCACTGTCCTAGTAGACCTGCTTGAACTCAGAACCCCTTTGGCTCCAGGCAAAGGCCAGCCACCATGGCTGGTGAATGCAAGGCGCAAGCCTGCACTTAGCCTGCACTGAGCATTCTCTTTATCTTCCTTATCCGTAGAGCAGCCATGCCAGGCGGGGGTCTAGGTGCAAGACATCTGACTCCAAGCCTCACGCTCTTCACCCACAGCACACATTTAAGAGGGAAAAAGGATGGAATTGGAAGTGGGGAAGACAAGGAGATGGCTGTGTGCAGGTAGAGAAACAAACCACAGCAGCTGGGGAGGTGGTTCAGCTGTAAAGTATAGACTCCCATGCACAGGGCCCAGAACCACAGGGAGAGGGAATGAGGGAGGAAGGGAGGGAGAGAGAGAGAGAGAGGCAGAGAGAGACAGAGAGACAGAGAGAACAGAGAGAACAGATCTTTAAAATAAAAAAATTAACCCATAAGCGGCCAGGTGGTGGCGCACACAGTTGAGTGCACATGTTATAATGCACAAGGATCAGGATTCAAGCCCCTGGTCCTCACCTGCAGGGGAAAAGCTTCACAGTAGTGAAGCAGTGCTACATGTCTCTGTCTCAGTATCAGTCCCCTCCCCCCTCCCTCCCCTGCCTTCCCTCTTGATTTCTCTCTGTCCAATAAATAAATGAAGTATATATTTTTTTATTTAACACACAAGGCTGGGAAGATAGCATAATGGTTCTGCAAAAGACTTTCATGCCTGAAGCTCCAAGTTCAACACCCAGCACCACTAGAGGCCAGAGTTAAACAGTACTCTGGTAACTCTGTGTATATCTATCTATATCTCTTTGTCATTAAAAATAAATAAATAATATGTGTATTTTTTATTTTTAACCCACAAAGTGGGCATAAAGCATGCTTAGAAGCTGACACACCACAGCCTGCAAGCACACACTGCTTAGATACCAGACCCTGGGTCCTAAGGCCATCCCCTCAGGCCAGAAATCAAGGCTGTGTGGAGAGCAGACTACTGCTTGGGGCACAGGGAAGGAGCTAGGAGCTTGAGAAAGGACTAGTTCCCTTGCAGACATCCTCCTGAGATAAAATAAGTACAGAATCAGGTGGTCCAGGAGGTGGTGAAATGGGTAAAGCATTGGACTTATAAGCATGAGGACCTAAGTTCAATCCCCAGCAGCACATGTACCAGAATTATGCTCTGATTTTCTTTCTCTCCTCTATAAATAAAACATTAATTTAAAAAAGAACAGAATCAGAACTGGCATAGGTGCAAATACAAACACATCCACACATACCTAGTCACGTGAATGAAGGAGAAAGAAAGAAATCTCTTCCTGGAGCCTGGTGATAGTGCACCTGGTTGAGCATATATTACAATGTACAAGGACCCAGGTTCAAGTCCCCGGTCCTCATGTGCAGGGGGAAAGCTTCACAAGTGAAGAAGCAGGGCTGCAGTGTTTCTCTCTACCTCCTCTCTAAGCCACCCTTACCTCTTGATTTCTAGCTGTCTCTATCCAATAAATAAAAACACAGGGGGTGGTAGATAGCATAATAATTATGCAAAAATACTCTCATGCCTGAGGCTTCAAAGTCCCAGGTTCAATCCCCCACACCACCATAAATCAGAGCTGAGCAGTGCCCTGGTAAAAAATAAAAAATAGCAAATAGGGGCTGAGTTGTGGCGCACTTGGTTGAGCACATGTTACAGTGCTCAAGGACTTGGATTCAAGGCCCTGATCACCACCTACGGGGGAAAGTTTTGCAAGTGGCGAAGCAGTGCTGCAGGTGTCTCTCTTTCTATCTCCCCTACCCTCTTGATTTCTGGCTATATCTATCCAATAAATAATGATTATAAAAAATGTTTAAAATAATTAAGACAATAAAAATATTTTTTTTCTTTAAAAAGAAATCTCTCCCTTATGGCATAATCCAGTAAATAAGTGCAGAAAAAAGGAATGGAAACCCAAAACCACCACAGCAGTCATTGTTTCCAGCAAGAATAATCAACATTTAGAAAAACAAGAGATGAGCAGGCCTCACAGCATCTCCCCACACGGTACCTTACCAACGACAAACAGAAAGCAGTGCCTCCTCAGCAGAGAAGCTACGGCTCCCCTTCCCCCCAGCTGCTCGCAAGGAAACATCAGACAAAACCAACGGAGGGATGTCCTCCCAAGAAGGAAAAGGAAAAGGCAGTACTTTTTGTAAGTGTCAAGGTTGTAAGGGACAAAGACCAAGGAAGTGTCCCAGATAGAAGAGCCTGCGACATGCTCGATGCAGTGATGACGGTGCCACATCCGCAACAGGAGAAAAGAGTTTACTGGGACAATATGTAAAACTGGAACGAGGGCTTCATGCGAGCAATCTGGGAGAACATGCGAGAATTCTTCACATGATTTGCAAAGTGGTTTGCTTTTTTTTTAAGTTTTTTAAAATTTATTATTATCTTTATTTATTGGATACAGACATCCAGAAATCAAGAGGGAGGTGGGTGATAGAGAGGGAGAGAGGCAGAGAGACACCTGCAGCCTTGCTTCACCATTCGTAAAGCTTTCCCCCTGCAGGTGGGGACCAGGGGCTTGAATCCTGATCCTTGTGCATTATAACATGTGCACTCAACTATGTGCACCACCACCTGGCCCCTTATGGGTTAATTTTTTTATTTTAAAGATCTGTTCTCTCTGTTCCCTCTGTCTCTCTGTCTCTCTCTGCCTCTCTCTCTCTCTCCCTCCCTTCCTCCCTCATTCCCTCTCCCTGTGGTTCTGGGCCCTGTGCCCGGTTCCTTACACATTGTAATACATGTGCTCCACCAGGTGTGCCACCACCCTGCCCCATGTGGTTTGCTTTTACAAATTTGAAGTATAGAAAGAAAGAGAGAGAAGAAAAGGAGAAGAGGAAGAAGGAGAAGAGAGGAGAGGAGAGGGAAGGGGAGGGGAGGGGAGGGGGAGGGAAGGGGAGTGGACAGGGAGGGGAGTGGACGGGGAGGGGGAGGGGAAGAGGAGGGGAAGGGAGGGGGAGCAGTCTCATCTCAGGGTGTACCTTGCCAAGTGGATAAACAGGGTTCAAATCCTGGCAACATGTAGGACTGCCAGGACACCAGGATAGCTCTGGAGCTATGGCATCTCTCCCTCTGCATCTCTGTGACTCTATCTGAAGTGAAAGGGGTAAAAAATGTTCACTGAGGTGGTCCAGGTGACATGGTGGTTAGAGCACTGGACTTTAAAGCAGAAGGTCTCATGTTCGATCCCCAGCACCCAGCAGCACATGTGCCTGAGTGATACTCTGCTTTTCTTTCTCTCCCTCTCTCTTATGTTAAATCAATCTTTTTTAAAAGGGGGTGAGACTGTCACTGGTCTTCTCCATCAGAAACAACAAAATAGACCCCTTTGTGGGCCCCCCATAGGACCCTGCTGTCAATGTGGATCAACAATGGTAGGGAATGTTCCATCCTCTGAAGGGAGGCTGGATAACATACTCTACTTACCACCTGAGGAAGATGGGTCCTGAAATTGGGGCAGCTTGGAACGTTCCTACTCATGACCACAGAATGTGAGCTCAGATCTATAGGGATGCAGAGGTCACATACGCTCCTATGCTGAATATGGGCCCCAGATCAAATTGATGGGGTCTACAGTCAACAATATTTATACACCTTTCCCATATTTGGGAGCTACTCTCTTCCCTGATCCAGCTTTCTGTTCCTTTTCCAGCCATGACATCATCTCCCCAGATAATAACTTGGATCCACCAGCATATCAGATGTCAGGCTCAGGGAAGAAAAAAACACCAACCTAGTATAGTCACAGGCACTCTGGAATATAACTAAAATAAGACTACTAACTATCTACAAAACAGAGACTCCAGATCTTCATCTGCAATATTTCAGCCTTTAGGTTCCATGACTAGTCAACAATTTGTTTGGCTTTATGTTAACTCTTTTTTCAGCCACCAGGTTCCAGATGCTACCATGATACCAACCTGACTTCCCTGGGCAGATGACACCATCATTGTATCCTAAAGCCCCACTTCCCCAGATCCCTGCCCTAGTAGGGAAAGAGAGAGACAGGCTGGGAGTATGGATCGACCTGCCAATGCCCATGTTCAGCAGGGAAGTAATTACAGAAGCTGGACCATCCACCTTCTGCACCCCATAATGACCCTGGGTCCATGCTCCCAGAGGGCTAAAGAATAGGAAAGCTATCAGGGGAGGGGATGGGATACGGAGTTCTGGTGATGGGAATTGTACCCCTCTTATCCTATGGTCTTGTTGGTGTTTCCATTTTATAAATAAAAAATTTTTTTAAAGGGTGCAAGAATGAAATTGTGCACAAGGCCTCAGTGACAGTAAATAAATTTTTAATGGAAGGTCTTTTTTCCAAAGATCACAAATTAAACAGACATTTCTCAACATTAGATACAAGCTGTCTCATGTTTATGGAAGGACGGGTGTTGGTCCCTGCTCAGCTAGTACAGGACAGGCTCCATCCCATCACAGCATGGAAGCCCTAGGCCAGATTCTAAGATGTTCAGAAGAAACTAAGCTTCCACATCTGATTCACCAGTGCACATCCCAAAAGACAGATGCACCAGAATCACAGCCAAGTCGAGACCTTTTCCAGGAATTCTCAAAGCATCCTGGAAAGGGAATCAGGCTCTGCTCAAAGCTCAACCCCTGTCCTATGCTGTGGGCTCCTCCACACTTCAACAGTACATGCCTCGGCTTATTGCAGAGATAGGAAACTTGGAGAGACCCCAGCTCCCTTGAATCACAGAGCTCAAGGCCTATGCAGGCCACGACTCCTTACAGACCCAGGTTCTGGGCCCCAGGGCTTCGGGCCAGCTGCATGCCCGACCTCTGGGAACACTGAAGGGGGGAGCCTGGTGATCCCTGCAATCCATTAGGAGAATGCTGGACTGTTGCCTAGAAGACAGAAGTGCAGATCCTATGCAAAAGGGAAAGACCTTTCTACACTTGTGAGAAGAGTGACTATTACAAGACAATGTTAAATTCAAAGAGTGATCATTTGTGAGCATGATTTGTTTCTATTTTGTTGCTGCTGTTTATTTTATGTTTCCCCAGAGCACTGCTTATGCTGGTGCAGGGAACTGAACCTGGGACCTGGGAGACTCAGGCTTGAGAGTCTGTTTGCATAACCATTATGCTGTCTCCCTTATCCTATCCTGTAAGCATGATTTTTAACTTGAATCACTCACTCATGCAGCTGGTTATGTTACTGAGTGCCAGCGCCACCCAGGCACAGTCCCGGGACACAGGTGGAAAATAGGAAGCGTGCCTGCTTCATGGGGCCAGCAATCAAGCATGGAGGACAAATGCCAAGATGCACATGGTAACAGAAAAACAACCTACAAACCTACAGAAAAGCACACAAAATATGAATAAATAATACATTCCCTGTTCTGGTGGGGGGGGGTGCAAAGGTGTCAATTCATTCATTTGAAACGCATAAATTCAATTATTCCCAATGGAACTTTCAACTGAATTTTCACATGGAAGAATTAACCTTCAAGGGGAGATGACCTGTCAGCATCCCCCCTCAAGTGTTCCCAGAAGCCAACAGCGTGTGGAGCTACTGACACCCCAGTGGCCGAGTGCCCTCAGCCAATGACAGTGACACCCCTTGTATCATCCCTGGGGGCCAGTTCACCATGAAAATTACACACGCCAGATCCTTCGACCAGTCATCTCTGTTCCGGGAACTCGTCCAGCAGACACTCATAAACGTTCCAAGAAGCATGGACAGCACGTTCACTGCCACATCACCGGTAATAACCACAGAGGGAAAACAAGCTCCTCACGCCCCCAGGGACTCACTGAATCACAATGCCACCTCCACAGGGGAGAAGACTGTGCTGCAGTGGTCAAGAGAGATCTTGGCCACAGTCACAGCCAGCTGGAAGCCTCCGAAAAACACACGAGCATAGCACCTGAGCCCTTTAAGCCAGCTCTCTGATGGGGCCCAGGAATGAGCATGAAGACCAAGTTATAGCAAGGAGAACCAAAGGGGGCGGGAGCATGAGACACCCTGGGGGTGGGAACAAGCCTTAGGGAAACCAGGCTCCTCAGCTCATCTCCAATACCAGTCAGGGGTGGTTCCTTCACTGGGAAAGGGGGTCCCAGCCTACCTCACAACTTTGTATCAACATTAACAAACTAACTATACAAGTGAACCTGGCAACAGAAACTCAGGCCCTGCCAGCCTGTCCCAGCACACAGCACAGTGCCAGGACACAAGAAGAAAGGCTCACAGGTGAGCAGAGTTTAAGACAATGATGTGAGGGCCAGGCGGTGGTGCACCTGGCTAAACGCATGCATTACCATGCTCAAGGGTCATGGTTCAAATCCCCAGTGATGCTCTGCTTCTCTTTCTTTCCCTCTCTTTTCACTGCTTGTGAAAATTTTCCCCCTCTTATGTTAAATGAATCTTTTTAAAAGGGGGCGAGAGCGAATTGTGCATGCATAAAGCCTCAGTGACACTAAATAATTTTTTAATAAAAGGCCTTCTTTCCTCTTAACATAAAAGGGTGGGAAACTTCACAAGTAGTGAAATAGTACTGCAAGTGTCTATCTCTCCCGTCCCTCTCAATTTCTCTCTCTATTCTAAATAAATAAAAATATTTAAAAGAGGGGGTTGGGCAGTCTGGCAGTAGGTTAAGTGCACGTGGCACACGAAGCGCAAGGACCAATCTTCAAGCCCTGACTCCCCACCTGCAGGGGAGTCGCTTCACAAGCGGTGAAGCAAGTCTGCAGGTGTTTCTCTTTCTCCCCCTCTCTCTATCTTCCCCTCTTCCTCTCTCTATTTCTCTCTGCCCTATCCAACAACGACGACATCATCAACAACAATAAAACAACAAGGGCAACAAAAGGGTAAATAATAAAAATAAATTTAAATTTAAAATATATATATTTAAAAGAGGGAGACTAATGATGTGGATGGGGAGGAGGTTCGAAAGGTACAGCACAGGAATTACATGTATGAGGCCTTGAGTTCAAGTACTGTACACGCTGTAGCACAGAAGTAATACGGGTGGGTGGGTGTTTCACTGATAAGACAAATGAATAAGCCCAAAGAAAGGGGGGGAGAGAGAAAGAGAGGAAGGAAGGGAGGAAGGAGGGAGAGAAGGAGGGAGGGAGGGGGGAAGGAAGGAAAAAAGAAGATTAAAAAAATGAAACACCCAACAATGAATGCTTGGTTTGGGGAAGGATTCACTTCCATTATACAGTCACCTTGCAGAAATGTTTACCATAAACCCAAGAGCCAATCTACTACAGCACATTATAGCAAAATCCAGATGATGGGACACTAAACATACAAGTTAAATTTACTCTCTTTAAACAAATTAAGAAAACAGAAGAGAGAAACAGGGTCAACTCTGTGTGGCTAGAGTCTTCTTTTACACTTAAACAAATCTTTACCAGTACTCATTACAGACTGTGGTCTGACAAGAAAGCTTGCTGAGAAGGGTGTACCCAGCCCAGGTTCAAGCCTTGGCCTCACAAGGGAGTGCCACATCGCTGGGAGGAAGTTCCAGTGCTATTATCTCTCTCTCTCCCTCTCTCTCTCTCTCTCTCACTCACTCACCAAATGAAAATGCTGGTCCAGGGACAATGACACTCTCACTCACTCACCAAATGAAAATGCTGGTCCAGGGACAATGACACTGCACATGCAGGGGGCCCCAAAAGAAGACATTATGAAAAGACTAGAAGCTTCAACACCGAGAATACAAACAGGTGGAATGATACGAGGCAGAACCTGTTTGAAAGCCGCACAGGAGCGGAGGTGCCAGGCAGCTGCTGGGTTGGCAATGAGGACCTGGAGGCTCACTATGTCTCAGTCAACTCGGAATTGCATTCACATTTCCCTAATACCTTTCTGCAAGGTGTGCAAATTATTCTTCAATGAAAAAAAAAGAAAAAAACTAAGCTAGTATAAAAAGGTATACTTCCTTAATTTCACAGAGAAAAGATTCAAACAGAAGCTGGTTGTTTTTATGTTTTAAAAAGGGATCTATCATAGAGCTCTGATAATAGCTGCGTTTTCCCTCAATGCAGGGAAGTAAATATAACCACACAAGCCCTCTGAGCCCATTGATGACTGCTTCAATTTCCAATAATTCTGGTCCTTCCTTCTAATTGTATGATTTTAAGCAAGGCTTTTAAAAAAGCAGCAGATTAGCAGTTCTCAACATCTTGAAATACACATTTTCAGGGGGAGAAGCTCGGCAGGAGATTCTCACCCGCCTCTTCCTCCCCCTCACACATGCTCCCGGCCCCCTCCCATTCCAACAAGCTGGAACGCCAAGCCACTATTCTCACACAGCTCCAGTAACCAACAAAATTCAACAAAAATGGCTGCTGGAAGGTAAGCATGCCAGTCTCTCTTTAAGATGAGGTCTATAAGCTATAAATGATCTGCAAAATGAAAACAAAAACAGTGTTTCCAATGCAGGGAGAAAAAGAAAAAGAAATTCTAAAGAACAATCTAAATCAGGCTTCTCTGATATATGACTTCAATCGGATCCTTTGCAGGCCTCTTGACACACCAGCAGCTCCTTAGAAAAGGAGCAGGGGGCTCTGGATAACTCACTGGGAAGGGTAATAGTAGCTGTCATTCCAGAAGAGACTGAAAGCACACATGCCCTGCCACAACCCCCAGGCCTAAGAGGGAAGCAGGGACCAACCTCTGAACCCTGGCTTTCTGCCCACTCTTTTCTCCCAAGGCAATGAATACAACATATGCCCTTAATCCAAGGAAAAAAAAAAAAAACTTCCTCAGACATACAGCACTCAAAAACGAAAATGTACAAGAAACCAAGAGATCACTGAACCTAACCAACCCAGTCGAGCATGTGTCCTACTGGGCACAATAGTGCTAGGTCTGAGCCCCAGGACCAGAGACACACCATGGACAGCAGGGAAGGGGCTCCATGGGTGGGAGAGCTGTGCTGTGCTGCCTCTCCTTCCTCCCTCCCTCTCTCTTCTCTCCTCTCTCATATTTGAAAGAAAGAGGGAGAGAGAGAAAGAAAGGGAAACAGGGTCATAGAAGCTGCTTGGCAAGCCAGCACACGCGCACACACGCTGAGTTTGCTCCCCAGCACTGCATTAAAAACAGTGGGGGCAGGAAGTAAAAGATCAGCAAAAGGGAAGCAGAAAATAAAGGGCCGGGAGGTGGCACAGGACCTGACCTGCGAACATGAGGTTTGGAGTTCAATCCCAGCACCTAGTGTGCCAGAAGGATGCTCTGGCTCTCTCTAATCACTTTTTTCTTTTTTTTTTTTTTTTAATGCTTAGGATACAATAATCAGGAAAAAGAGAGCAGTGTGGTACCATTTTATAAACACTGTGATGTGTGAGCACACACAGCTGGTCCTCACTGAGAGACCTCGAGGTCTGTCACAAACAAAGAGTCCTGACCGGCTAGTTGGTGTAGTTTTTTGTCTAACGTTTGTATTTATTGTGCATCTCATAGTATATTTATTTCCTCTATCTTTATTACAGAACAGTATGAGGTACAGGGCTAAATGAACACTTAAAATCCAATTACAGTATTGTCAGTGATGGAAAGGTGGCATTAAACTACTTAAAGATGGTTAACAGACCCACTCCCAGGTCAGGACATCATGCCTGAAATACTGGGAAGGGGCAGCACTTAGTTTAGTGGCAGATTTGTTTATCAACCTGGTTTGAGGAGCATAACCCAGTCACTATGTGAGGACTACCTGTATATGTGTCAAAACACACATGCACGTATACTCTTCTCCACAAACCTTTACAGGCAGGGATTAAAATGCAGAAAGTATCTCCCAAAATCAACAGAAAATGGTGGGGAGATACTTTTTATATGCTATTTTTTATATTCCAAATAATCTATCTTGAGCCTAACTATATGAAAAACCAAAGGCTTTTTTCTTCAAGAGAAGCAGTATTAATAATTCACACAGCACTTACTACACGTAGGGCCTTAGGTTTGGCCACTCCTCCCCGAGCCCACAGGTGAGTACTTGTGAGTACAGTCTGGTTATGGCCATGGCCTTCAGGGGACACCTGCAAAAGGTACCTGAAAAAGCCTGGGCCAACTAAGGAAGGACCTGTTTAGAGACAGAACCAGGCAGGCCCAGGCACCCGCCCCTGCTGGCAGTATGTGGGCCCAGGAAGAGCTGTCTCAGCTCAGGGCAAGGCCTGGCTACCCACCTGAGCACCATCACAACTGTCACCATGATCAGGGCAGCCAAACCAACCTTGAGTCACTAAGGGTTGATCGTAGAACACGTACTGCTCACCTTCCAGGGTCAGGAAGCAAAACAGGCTGGGACTTTCAGGCCCCAGCATGAAATACAGCCACATGCAGAGGCACATCACCTGCTAGGGGATAGCAGAGGGGTGGAAGTGCTGGGCACTGGATGAATGATGCCCATGCCCAGGGTAGCCAAATCAGGAGGGAGAAGCAACTGCAGAGGATACTATTAGGAAACTAGAAATTTTTCTTTCAAACTATGCCACTCATTCCCAAGAAGCATCTAGATCCTTTTTTTTTCCTTTTTTTTTTTTAATATTTGTTTATTCCCTTTTGTTGCCCTTGTTGTTTTATTGTTGTAGTTATTATTGTTATTGCTATTGATGTCATTGTTGGATAGGACAGAGAGAAGTGGAGAAAGGAGAGGAAGACAGAGTGGGGAGAGAAAGATAGATACCTGCAGACTTGCTTCATTGCCTGTGAAGCAACTCCTCTACAGGTGGGGAGCCAGGGGCTCGAACCGGGATCCTTGTGCCGGTCCTTGCCCTTCACGCCACATGCGCTTAACCTGCTGAGCTACCGCCTGACTGCCACATCTAGATCCTTCTATGAGCCAAACACACAAAGGCCACAGAACAGAGCACTGAGCAGCTTCCCTGACAGGCCACCTGACAAGCTAATGTGACAACCACTCAGTGACACCTCTCCTCACATGACAGTGCTCTCTGCAGAGCAGAGGACAGCCTGGATGGACCTCAGTCCAGGCCTTCAACAGCAACAGCATTAGAGCATCCTGTCCTCCATCCAAGGGACAAGACGGCACCATGGTCAGACACATTGTATCCAGGCAATTAATTTCTTTTCAGCACTGTCACAGTTTTCTCTTCTACAGAATTCTGTTTGTAATTTGAAATGACAGAAGCGAGACGTAGCACAGCCTTCTGGAGCTTTCCATGGCCCTCCCAGCAATAGCATCACTGTGTTTTCTACAGCGACACCTGCCTGTCAATATATGCAACTGCAAGTCCCATCTTGGACCAGATTCCAGAGATGGAGCCCGCGGAGAAGCATAGAAGGGTTGGAGGCTAGAATCTAAGATACTATTGGTTTGGTGCCCCTCTCTCCTTACACAGCGCTAGTGATAACTACTGGCATTTCGAAAAGTGACCTACTACCCCCAAAAGTCCTTTAAGCACTCATTACTAGCTCAAGTACACTAGAAGCAGGCTCTAGGCAGCATTTTTAATGGGGTACAAAAAAGGTAAAGCAGAGGTAAGAATAGTTTTCAAATGTTTGTTTTCAGATCTGTCAAACATGGCATTTCAGAGATTTGGACTACAACTTTCTATTCTGTTGCTGGAAAACCTTTAAGTAGCTAAAGGCTGAGAACATTCTAGTCTTCAGAAGTGGTGGTCTCGCATCAGTCTAAGGCTTCCCAAACCATGCAAGTATATTCAGTCTACATTTCCTGGGACAGAACTTGCAAAACTGACTAGAATTCTATCTCAGAACATAAAACATTGGTTCAAGACCAGAAAAATAAAAGGAGGTGGAGGTTGGGGGTGAATCTTTTTTGGATTGTGAAATGACACTACAACTTTGGCAGGGAGTGTGTTAAGCTTTACTCCTAGAGTTCCATAGGACTGTAAGCCTATAATCAATAATAAATCAATAAAAGGCGTGTCTACTAAAAAATAAAATAAAATAAAATAAAATAAAATAAAATAAAAGCCTGTGATGACAAGCCAGCTATTCTAAGCTATGAATAGCCACTAGTGAGACTGAAAGAGTCTCAGCAGTGGAGACCCAAACATTCAGGGCCTGCTTCACCACAGGCAATTCCACTACAATTGCAGTCTGTTTCTAAGAGCCTACTGATGATCTTAAGTGAGGGTTATTACACTCGGAAATCAAAAATAAGTCCCCTCTTTTAAACAGTTTAGAAACAACTGAAAAATCAGTAAAGCATACATGTCTCCTATTGTGGAAAAGTCTGGAAACAAAGTAAGGTACCAAGGTGAAAACTGAAAACACTCACAATTCCATCACCTTGCGATCATCCTCCTAGATGTTTGTTCCACATGTAATTTTAAATGTTCTTCAAACCTGCTATTAGTTTAAAACCTTTTTTTTCTCACTTACCAGCTTATTATGAGAATTATCTGTGCAAGTGATCAGCAAAAGAAACTAAGCAAGCAGCGGTCAAGCTGATGGGGCATCGCTGGCTCCACCAGCTCTATGGAACCCTCTGGAAATGGCACACCTGCTGTCCAGGGATTCAGCTTCTTTTACCTCAGACAAGTCTCAGCTCTGCTTGGAAAGCGGCTCCACTCAGATTACCTAGGATAATCTCCTACACTTTAAACTACCTGGACTTCAATCCCATTTACAAAGCACCTCACAGCAGCACCCGGAGCAGCCTGTGACTATCACTAGGACACAGCTCAAACAGGTTGATGCTCAGAGCTGCCCATCCTGATACCAGCCAGCATCTTCTAAAAGAGTTTATAAATGTATGCAGTCACTCCCTAACAAAAATGTAATATTCCTCTAGAATGATGCCCATGTAAATAAAGTTGGAATAAAGAGTGGATACCTTTGAGTATTCAGTTCACATTCTCACATCAATTATCCTACAGAAAGATTACCAAAAAGGAGAGCAATGCGCAGAAAGTGTTTCGGAAACCTGCACAAGGTCACTTTGGGCTTGGGGCAGAATACGACACATAAGCACACAGTAATGACTGCGTGAGGGAAGCAGAGACTCCTGTGTAACTAACCTGACGATTTCTAGAGCTCACAAAGAGCTCCAGAAGTGGAACTAATCTAGATATAGGGGCTCTGGAAAGACACCAAATAAAACTTAAAGACAAGCTTCTAAAGGAACAGAGTGGCATGTAAATAGGTTAAATGCCTGCAAGAACAAAAATCAACACTCTTTAAAGGAAAGCAACAGTCAAGAGATATGTTGAATGTGTAGTACTTGTGACAGCTAGTATTCAATATAAGTCACCAGACATGTAAAGCAGAAAAATGTGACCCAAAATCGGGAGAAGACTCAGATGGAATTAGCAGATGAAAACTTAATTCTTATGCAGGCGCCAAGAAATAAGCTGAGGGCCTTTTATGTGCTTATTGATATCACCAAAAAGTCTCCCCAGCCCAATTTTTTTTAAATCTTTTTTTTAATTACTTATTTATTATTGGATAGGGTCAAAGAGAAATTGAGAGGGATGGGGGAATATAAAGATGGAAATAGACAGAGATACCTGCACCTCTACTTCACCACTCATGAAGCTTTCCTCTTGCAGGTGGGAGCCAGGGGCTTGAACCCAGATCCTTACACACTGTAATGTGTGTACATAACCAGGTACGCCACCACCTAGGCCCACCCAATTGTTTTACTCTATAATTTTTAATATATTTCTAAATTATCTTTATTTATTTATTTATTGGATAGAGACAGCCAGAAATTGAGACAGGGGTGATAGAGAGGGAGAGAGACAGAGAGACACCTGCAGCCCTGCTTCATCATTTGCAAAGCTTTCCCCCAGCAGGTGGGGACCAGGGGCTAGAACCTGGGTCCTTGCACACTGTAACATACACTCAACCAGGTGCACCACCGCCTGGTTTATTCTATAATTATTATAGAATTATAATTATTCTATAATTTTTAAAAAATATTTTTAATGCTTTATCTTTCTTATATTTGATAGAACAGGGAAATTGAGAAGGAAGGGGTATGATAGAGAGGGAAAAAAAAGAGACACATGCAGCACTGCCTCACCACTTGCCCCCTGAAGGTGGGGAACCAAGGACTTGAACCCAGGTCCCTGCACACTATAATGTGTGTGCTCAACCAAGTGTGCCACAACCCAGTCTCATCATTCTATAGACTTAGAGAAGAGATGAGAGACACCAAAGTGCCACTCTGCCCATCAGTAAGACCCCTCTGGTGCTGTCCATGGTCTGCCTATGTGGTACCATATTCATAGTAAGGTGTGTGTGCTACTCACTGAGCCATCTCCCAGTCCCAGCAGATGATGACCTTAAACAGCTACCACAAATATACTAAAACAATAAAGGAAAACAATGAGAGTAGAAATCAGAACTACCGGGGACCAGGAGACAGCTCACCAAGTAGAGCACACTTCTTACCATGGACAAGGCCTCAGGTTCAAGCTCCAGCACTAGATGTGAGCACCACAGCACCAGGATAAGCTCTATGGGTGGTGAAAGGGTACTATGGTATCTCTCCCTCTTCCTCTCTCTCTCTGAAATAAAAAGAATGAAAAGTTGGTCCAGGAGCAACAGAATTACATATCTGTGAAGTCCCAATGCCATAAAAATAAATAAATATTAAAAAAGGAGATCAAACATGAAGCTAGTGAGAGAGAATGCATTCCAAATGAAACACACAAAAGACTTAAAGGAGGTCTTCCCAATAATAATAATAACAACAACAAATAGCCTAAAGGAAGGTCAAAAAGTCCCAAGTAGCATAAATGTAAAGAAAACCAGAACAAATAATAATCAAACATATAAAATGGGAACAGAAGCCGATCTTGGATGGAC
Source organism: Erinaceus europaeus (assembly GCF_950295315.1). Lineage (NCBI taxonomy): Eukaryota > Metazoa > Chordata > Mammalia > Eulipotyphla > Erinaceidae > Erinaceus > Erinaceus europaeus. The sequence continues at coordinate 42,399,876 of NC_080175.1, read as the reverse complement.
CTTGAAAAATTCATGTTAAGTGAAATACGTCAGAAACAGAAGGATGAATATGGAATGATCTTACTCTCAGGCAGAAGTTGAAAAACAAGATCAGAAGAGAAAACACAAGTAGAACCTGAACTGGAATTGGCATGTTGCACCAAAGTAAAAGACTCTGGGGTGGGTGGGTAAGGAGAATACAGGTCCAAAAAGGATGACAGAGGACCTAGTGGGGGTTGTATTGTTATATGGAAAACTGAGAAATGTTATGCATGTACAAACTATTGTATTTACTGTCGAATATAAAACATTAATTCCCCAATAAAGAAATTTTTAAAAATAATAAAATAAATAAAATAAAAAGGGAACAGGAGACATAGCATAATAGTTATGCAAAAAGACTCCCAAGCCTAAGGCTCTAAGATCACAGGTTCAGTCCCTACACCACCGTAAGTCAGAGCTGAGCAGTGTAAAAAAGAAAGAAAGAAAGAGAGAGAAAGAAAGAAAGAAAAGAGAAAGAAATGAAGGAAGGAAAGAAGGAAGAAAGGATACAAATAACCTTAAAAGAATAGAGTGTAGGGGGCCAGATGGTAGCACATTGGGTGAAGCACACACGGTGCAAAGCACAAGGACATGCATAAGGATCCACATTCAAACCCCTAGCTCCCCACCTGCGGGGGGGGGGGTTGATTCATGAGCGGTGGAGCAGGTCTGCAGGTGTCTTACTCTCCCCTTCTGTCTTCCCCTCTCCCTCTGTCTTCCATCCTCTCTCAAATTCTCTCTGTCCTATCCAATAACAATGACAGCAATAACAACAACAATGACAAACAGCAAGGGCAACAAAAGGAAAAAATAGCCTCCAGGAGCAGTGAACTCCTAGTGCAGGCACCGAGACCTAGCAATAACCGTGGAGACAAAAAAAAAAAAAGAAAGAAAGAAAAAAAAAGTGGCGTGTAGGAAAGAAATCACATAAGCACATATAGGAGAACAAAGCTCACTAACCCACTTCTCATAAAAAATTATGTGAAAGCTGAGAAGATAAGAGCTCAGGTTCAATCCCTAGCACAACCATATACTCTGTTCCACTCTCATTCTCTTTCTCTCATAAAAATTATATATATATATTTCCTAAAACACAGGTAAGCCAAAAGATAATGCACTGACATTCTTTAAAATGTTGAAGACAAAAATTGTCAATTTGGATTTCTATAGACAGCAAAAATATTTTTAGAAATGAGAACTAAATAGAGATGTTTTTAGATAAACAAAAGCTGTATGAATTCATCAGCAACAAACCCACACTACAATTTAGAGAGACTAGAAGAATTTAGATTTCTGAATTCAAAGATACCAGGGTAAAGTGAAATACTAGGTCCCTCAACCTTGGGCTGCTCCCACTTCTGGACACCAAACTAGATTTCATCCCTCCTCAACCAGAGAGCCACATTCACACCTCACTCCCTATCTCTACTGACTGGGGCCAAGCACCCAACGTTCTCTGACTAAGCAATCCAACATAATCCTGAAGACTTCGAAGTCTTCGAAGTCTTACCCCATCCTAGCACCACAAAACCTATTTTCCCATACTTTACGTCACTCCAAGCTGTTCAATTCACTTCGTTAACCAGAAACATTTAAACATTTCCCCAGAAAGAGAGGGACAGGGAAAGGGGACAAAAAGAGCAAGCTAAGTAGAGAAACAAACAAGAGGGAGCAGATTTTCCTACACACACAACTGGCCAGATGCATTACAGCTGTCTTACAGACACTAGCACAGCTCACACACACACTGAGGGAGTAGTTCTTTCAGGCAAATGTGTGCAGAGAAGTAGCCTGCAGTACCAGGACAGCTAACTCCTAAAGACTGAGGAGAAATGTGAGCTCAAGTCAATCCCTGCCACTCATCAGCCTCATGACCTCTGGCTACCTTTCAATGTCCACTGCAAATACATGAAGGTGCTCTCATTATATCCATCTTGCAACAGGAAAAAAAAAAAAAGACAAAGAAAAGTGACACTGCTTGCCCAAAAGAATGCACTTAGTATTAAGTCAAAGGCTCTAGAATCCCTGGGCCAACAGTTCCTTCCTTCTAACAGACTGCCTTAAGAGATGTGATTAGATGTGGAGAGCCATGGAGCTCAAATTAGCAGTGCTCCTGCAGAGAAGGAACACTCCAGTAAAGACTCCGAAACAATCCCTACACAATATAGGGAAAAAGTGTAACTCAGTGAGTCAGATACTCTGCTTCTGGCTCTAGATCTTAGTGAACTGTACTATTTGCCATCATGCACAGGTCCTATCACCTTACCTTGTAAGGGAGAAAAGAGAAGAAAACCAGTAAACCAGTCTCTCATGCAACATAACCAAACGACTGTGTGTGTTACAAAAAGAGAAACCCATATGGGTGAACCCAACCACCAGATGTCAGCAAGAGAAAAAAGAAAGCTGCCAAGTATAAATTCTTACTTGGGAAGAGCTGAGGGTTCAATTGGGACTTTGGTAACACCAGCCTCTGCTCCGGATGGCTCTGGCTCTCGCAAGCAGGGGGCTGCCTCGGACCGGGTAGCTGCTGGGCCAGGAGGTTCCTGAGGTCCACCGGGGTCTGTGGTGGAGTCAATCTCGACCTCCTGAACCGGGACTGGGACCAGGTCTCGCTCCACAGCAGCCATTGCTGTAGCTGTCTCCTCTTCTTCCTTTCTCCTGATTTTCTCCTCTAGCTCCTTTCTCCTCTTTTCATCATCTTGACGGGCCATGTGGTCAAAGCTTTTGAATACCTAAAAATCAAACACCAATTCAGGAATAAGTTCACTGTCCCGTGATTCCTTAGAAACTAACTTTTTCCAAAACAAAGGCCTCAAATCTTCATCTGCAATATTCTTATCTTTAGGTTCATGATTAGTCAACAATTTGTCCTGCCTTATATCTTAACTCTTTTTCAGCCACCAGGTTCCAGATGCTACCATGATGCCAACCTGACTTCCCTGGGCAGATGACCCCACCAATGTGTCCTGGAGCCCCGCCTGTCCAGAGCCTTGCCCCACTAGGGAAAGAGAAAGACAGGCTGGGAGTTATGGATCATCCTGTCAATACCCATGTTCAGCAGAGAAGCAATTATCGAAGCCAGACCTTCCATCTTCTGCACCCCATAATGTCCCTGGGTCCATACACCCAGAGGGATAAAGAATAGGGAAGCTGAGGAGTCCGGCAGTAGTGCAGCAGGTTAAGTGCACTTGGCGCAAGGATCCTCATAAGGGTCCCAGTTCAGTTCGAGCCCTTGGCTCCCCCACCTGCAGGGGAGTCGCTTCACAGGCGGTGAAGCAGGTCTGCAGGTGTCTATCTTTCTCTCCCTCTCTGTCTTCCCCTCCTCTCTCCATTTCTCTGTCCTATCCAACAATGACATCAATAACAATAATAACTACAACAATAAAACAACAAGGGCAACAAAAGGAAATAAATAAATAAATATTAAAAAAAGAATAGGGAAGCTATCAAGGGAGGGGATTGGATATGGAGTTCTGGTGGTAGGAATTGTGTGGAATTGTACCCCTGTTATCCTATGGTCTTGTCAATATTTCCATTTTATAAATAAAAAAATATTTTTAAAAAAGAAAGAAATGTATCAAAGGAGACTGTTGTTCCTTTTGGCAAAGGAGAAATGCATTCAACTTTACTAAAAAAAAAAAAAGTATATATATATATATATGATAGGGTGGGGGAGATTGCATAATGGTTATGCAAAGAAACTATCATGCCTAGAACTCCAAAGTCCTGAGTTCAATCCTCTGAACCAACATAAGCCAGAGCTGAGCAGTACTCTGGTAAAAATAAATAAATAAAATAAAATAAAAATAACCTTTAAAAGATTGGTCAAAGTAATTCACCTCGGTACTGCTTTGCCATGTTCATAGTTGAGGTTCAAGTCCAAAACCCACTATACTGAAGGAAGTTTTGGTGCTGTGGTCACTTTCACTCTCTCTGCCTATTGTTACTGTGTATATATATTATACATTTTTTTAAGTGAGAATTCCAAAATCAGTACAAGTGAAACCTTGTTTGAAAACTCACAATATTTACATACTTGAGTCCAACTCTAGAGCCTATAGGATGTGGAACTAAGTAATGCCACCTGTCATTTTGGTCACTGCACTGTCTTATTCACAACACAAAGAATTCTGCTCTGGTACTAAGAGTTATAAAGGTACCAATTCAGACTCAAGAAGAAAGAGGAAGAGTCAGGAGATAGCTAGCCCAGTAGAGTACATACCTTGCTGAGCACGGGGCCCAGAGTTTAAGCCCCATCAAGACAAGGGAGCACTACAGACAGTACCAGAGTTCCATGGATGGTAGAGAGATGGTGTGGTATCTCACCTCTCTTTGTGTCTATATCTCTTCTCCTTCTCTCAAAGAAGTAGCAAAAAAGTTTTTTTTTTAATTGGGCCAGGGAAGTGACTCAGCAATGGTACTGTATGTAAGTAAGGTCCTGTATTCATTTCCCCAGCATCACATTAGAAAAAAAGTACGGCTCGGAGATAATCCAGTGGGTAAAGAGTTGAACACTCAATCATGAGCTCAGTCCTGAGTTCAATCCCAGTCATTGCATGGGCTAGAGTGATGCTTTAACTCTCTCTCCAATATTAAAAAGAGAGAGACAGCAGAAAAATGAAAATAAAAGTCCAACCAACGTAACACAAACAAGCTTAAGACTGCCACAGTCTTCCCCAATGTTCAGGCTGAGGGGAGGTGGGTTTCAGGAAGCCTGGTCCTCCAAAGGACCAAAATGTCAAAACAACAACTCCTACCCTCTAGCAATTCAAATTTTGGTGTGTGGATCACCCCTTAGTTTCTTCTGGAACACAAGCAGACCCATAAAGTGCTGGGGTCCTCTACCCAAAAGTACACAAGAAAGAGGCCCCACTCACGAGCACACACGGCTCCATGCAGTCAGGATAGGCCCCAGGAGACAACTGACAGGAAAGGCATGGCTGGACATCTACGGCTGTAGCTGCAGCACTGTCAGCACAGGGAAACAGATGAGCATCCCGGTGAAAGGAATTCAAAGGTCTCTTAGGAGGAAGGGACTCTGAAGGAGCCCCCAAGTAAAAGATACATACCTACAGCCAACTATGGGAGGAAACAGCACAGCTCCGAGTGACAACATCAAGAAATAGCTACTGCAGGGGCCTGAGTGTTAATCCCACATTACTGTGCACAAGGACCAGGGTTTTAGCCCCTGCACCCCACAGGCAGGGGGGTGCTTCACAAGCAGTGAAGCAGGCCTGCAGGTATCTCTCTTCCTCATTCCCTATCTCCCCCTCCCCTCTCGATTTCTGTCCTATCAAGTATAACAGAAAGGAGAAGAAAAAAAGTGGGGGGGGGGGAATGGCCGCTAGGAGCAGTGGATTCATAGTGTCAGCACTAAGCCTGAACAATAACCCTGGTGGCAATTAAGGGGAAAAAGGAACAGCTCCTGCAAAAGCAGGAAGGCTTGGAGGCTCACCCGTGAAAGTGGGTGGGAGAACACTCTTACATCCATTCCAGCAATCACACTCGCCTGCTATTTACCCAAAGGAGTTGAAAACTTGTGTCCACACAAAAGAACCTGTGCACCGATATTTACAGTAGCTTTATTCCGAGCTGCCAAAACATGGGAGCCACCAGCGTGGTTTGTCACACAGTGGTGTATATGATTCAGTGCCAGAAAGAAATGAGCTGTTGAGTCAGGCAAACAAATGGGGAAAACATCAATGTGCATTACTGAGTGAATGAAATGAATCTGAAAAAGCAACAGACTATACATTGTCTGATTCCAGTGGTAAGGCACATTGAAAAAGAAAGAACTATCCAAGTAGCAAAAAGACCAGAGGTTGGCTGGGGTAGGGGGAGGCAAAGAGACACTGCAAAATACATTGTCTAACCAACCTGCAGGTTTCAGCTGGACTTGAGCACACAAAAGCTGAAAGCACTCTGTCAGCTGGAAAGCAGTGGAAGAACTGTGGGTGCTAGCAGCAGCATCTCTCTCTTCTCACATTCTAACAAACAGGCTCAAAGCTTGACTAAGAAAGTCCTTTCCATCCCATTAAAGTTCTACCTTGGTTACAAAACCTGTGTGTGGGGGGGGGCGGATCCACAGCGGCAGACCACAGGACTCACATGCAAGAGGTCCCAGTTTCTATCCCCGCTACCAGTGGGAAGCCAGAATTGAGCGATACTCTGGCTTTAAAAATAAATAAATAAATAAGGGGGGCAGGCAGTGGTGCGCCTGGTTAAGCGCACACATTACAGTATGCAAGGACCAAGATTCAAGCCCCTGGTCTCCACATGCAGGGAGAAGCTTCCTGAGTGTTGAAGCAGGGCTGGTGTCTCTCAGTCTCTTTTCCTCTCTACTCTCAATTTCTCTCTATATCCAAAAATAAATAAATAATATAAGAATAAATAAATAGTGGTGGCGGTAGCTCAGTGGGTAAAACATTGGACTTTCAAGCATGAGGTCCCGAGTTCAATCCCTGGAAGCACATGTGCCAGAGTGATGACTGGTTCTTTGTCTCTCGCCTATCTTTCTCATTAATAAATAAATAGTCTTAAGTAAACATGGTAATTTGAAAATAAATAAGTAAATGTAAATACGTATCTTAATTTCTTAACACCACTGTCTCTATTCTTTTCCTTCCCATGGTCTTTGTCCCGTACTTGAATTTGCGTGGTAGCCATTGCTTTCTGTTACCTTTTACCCTTTGCGAGAAGAGAGACCATTGTCCCGCACGTCCCGTCCTCATTCGGTCAACAGTACTCGTCACACTCCAAGGTAACCACCCACCCCCGCCGAGGCTGCTCCCGGCACCTTCAACACACAGCCATCTCAACTCGCTCCGTGGAGCCCTCTGATGTCTGACGATGTCTGGGACCCGGGATGTCGCCCCCCGCCCCCGGGCCTGATCGGCTGTCGCTCCCCGGACAGAAGCAGCAGACACCATCCCGGGCCACCCGCTAGCAACTTGACCGCCAGCCCCGCGGCGGGAGGCGGGTTCCCGGCGACACCGGAGCCCGAGGGGGATCCCCGGAGCGGGCGGGCGGGGCGGCCGGGAGGAGAGAGCGCCCGGCCTCACCTGCAGCACTAGGGCCTGCGCGGCCCCCTGCGGGAAGCCCATACGGTCGGACGGATGGCGCAGCAGGCGATAGAAGTCGGTCTTGCGGTAGAGGAAGCCGAAGAGCACGCGCAAGAAGTCCTGGACGTTGCCCACATGCTGCAGGATGCCCAGCAGGGCCTGGTCGTAGAGCTCAGCCGCTCCAGGCTCCATGGCGTCGCTGGCCACTGGGCAGCTCGCTTACCGCGGGCGGAGCTGGCCAAGAACACTTCCGGCGCGCTGTTCTAACTGCTCGGCCGACTGACGCGCCCCCTGAGACTTTCGTTCCGCGCTTCGCGGTGCCTGAGGCGGTCTGTTCCCGGGCATCCCCACCTCGCTCCCGGGTTTCCCCGAGATCATTCACTCAACAGCCAGCGAGGCCACCAAAGTGGCTCCCAGGGGCAGTGAGCCTGGGCTGGAGGGAGTGGGCCAAGTTAGAGCCGGAAGGAATAACGCAGGCCGGTGACGTCACGTGACCCACCCCCAGCAGTACTGTCGCAGACCTGTAGGAGCCCGCTGGGTAGTTTTCTCTCTGGGCTTTTAACCAGGGCTCTCTGCCCGTGGTCACAGGGTACGTTCAAGTGGTGACATTGGTAAATAAAAGGTGGGAGGAGGACGAGAAGAGAGCTTAGTAGTTGTGTAGACTATCATGCCTGAATCTCCAAAGTCTTAGGTTCAATCCTCAGTACCACTGTAAGCCAGACCTGAGCAGTGAGTGCATTGACAAATTTATATATATATATGAAAGAAAATAAACTATTAATATCTGTTTTAAAAAAACATGCTCGCATGTTTCATGGAAAAAGCTCAATGCCCAGTGTTGGTTGTCCTGTCATTGTGAAATACACCTGCGTGGTAAATAGGTGTCTGCAGAGCATATACACATCTATGTCACAGATGTGTCCATCTAATAAAAAGAAAAAGGAAAAATGGCCACCAGGAACGGTTGAGTCGTTGTGCCGGCACCAAACCCCAGTAATAAATAACTTTGGTGGCAGTAGGACGAAAAGAAAAGGAGAGAAGAGAAAGCATAAACTGGGTAGGGTACATTTGGAGATTGGCATTGCAATTTTTAGTAAATCTAAATTGCTTTAATTAAAACGTTTCTTTTGGGAGTTGGGTGGTAGTGCAGTGGGTTAAGCGCACGTGGCGCAAAGCGCAAGGATCAGCATAAGGATCCGGGTTCGAGCCCGGGTTCCCCGCCTGTAGGGGAGTCACTTCACAGGTGGTGAAGCAGGTCTGCAGGTGTCTATCTTTCTCTCCCCCTCTCTATCTTCCCCTCCTCTCTCCATTTCTGTCCTATCCAACAACAACGACACCAATCATAACTACAACAATAAAACAAGGGCAACGAAAGGGAGTAAATAATAAATTAATATATTTTTTAAAAAAACGTTTCTTTTAAAATGTGTTTGGAAGCGGTCGGGCGGTAGCGCCATGGATTAAGCGCGCATGGCGCAAAGCGGCATGAAGCACAAGGACCGGCGCAAGGATGCCAGTTTGAGCCCTCAGCTCCCCACCTGCAGGGGGGTGGCTTCACGAGCGGTGAAGCAGGTCTACAGGTGTCTATCTTTCTCTCTCCATCTCTGTCTTCCTCTTCTCTCTTGATTTCTCTCTGTCCTATCCAACAATAATGATATCAATAACAACAATAATAATAACCACAACAACGAGGGCAACAAAAGGAAAAAATGGCCTCCAGGAGCAATGGATTCGCGATGCAGGCACCGAGCCCCAGCAATAACCCTGGAGGCAAATAAAATAAAATAAAATGTGTTTTGTAAAATGATAATCATCTGTAATTCTGTCTTCCTAAAAACTGATAGACGCACACTTATTTACTGATGGGGGAGGAATGTGTCAGCAAAAGAGCTCACTTGGATAGTGTACTGCTTTGCCATGTGTTCCACTCAGATTCAAGCTTGGCCCCAAAGCTGAAGAAGTCTTCAGTGTTGTGGTGTCTTTCACTCTTGCTCTCACTCTCTCTCACTCTCTTGCACTCTCTCTCTCACTCTCACTCTCTCGCTCTCTCATTCTTTTGTTCTCTGTATGCCTTTCTGCTTCCATATACAACTTAAAGAACATTTCCAGGGGCAGGCGGTAGGTAGCCCAGCAGGTTAAGCACACATGGCACAAAGTGCAAGGACTGAATTAAGAATCTGGGTTTTATCCAACAACAACTACAACAATAAAACAAGGGCAACAAAAGGGAATAAATAAAATTTTAAAAAAAGAATCTGGGTTTGAGCCCCCGGCTCCCCACCTGCAGGGGGGTCACTTCACAGGTGGTAAAGCAGGTCTCTCCCCCCTCTGTCTTCCCCTCCTCTCTCAATTTCTCTCTGTCCTGTCCAACAACAATGATGGCAACAACAACAACAATAATAGCAACAACAATGATAAACAACAAGGGCAAAAAAAGGAAAAAAATAGCCTCCAGGAACAGTGGATTCGTGGTGCAGGCATCAAGCCCCAGTGATAACCCTGGAGACAAAAAAAAAAAAAAGCATTCCCCCTTTGGATAGACATTTCTCTGCACTAGGAAAGTGATGCTACCACCAGGCAATTCTCCTACACAAAATGTGGAAATCATATTCCTTACTAAGATCCATATTTCCCTGCATGAAATTCTAGAGGTGGGGAATGAGTGGTGACACTCACTATTGAGCACACACATTACCATACACAAGTACTGGAGTTCAAGTTTTTGGTCCCCACCTGCAGGGAGAAGCTTCACAAATGGTGAAGAAGTGCTGCAGGTGTTTCTCCCTCTCTACTTCCCCCATCACTTAAAATTTCTCTCTGTCCTATCATATAAAAGAAAGAGAGAAGAAATCCCATAAATGAAATACATTTCACAGTTAAGAGCATTTTTAGAAAGAACATTTTTATTTATTTACTTTTATCATCAAGGTTATTGCTGAAGCGCAGTACCTGTAGGATGAATCCACCATTCCTGGTGGTCTTTTTTTCCTAGAAATAGAGAGAAATTTAAAGAGATTTTGGTGATAGAGAGAAAGTGGGGCTAGGCAGTGGAGCACCTGGTTAAGCACACACATTACAGTGTGCAGAGCCCCTGGTTCCCACCTGCAAGGGGACATCTTCACAAGTGGTGAAGCAGGGCTGCAGGCGGTCTCTGTCTCTTTCCCTCTCTACCTCTTCCCCCTCTCAATTTCTCTTTCTCTATCCAATAATACATATATATAAAGAAAATTTTGAGAGTGAGAGAGAGAGAGAGACTAGCAGCACTGCTTCACTACTAGTAAAGCTTCTCCTACATGTGGAGAGCAGGGACTTGAATCCAGTCCCTTAAGAATGGCAACGTGCTCTCTACATGATGCATCACTGCCCAACCCTAGAAAGGAAATTCGACTCTTTCATTCCATTTGATGGAGCCTGGGGGCAGAATCCTGTGATCACACTCAGTGCACTGGGATATATAGCAGTTCACCCCAAGTGGTTGTTAATAGCCTATTTAAAAGAATATAAATAGATACAGCCCGTCTAGTCAACTTTGCCACCAAGTTTGTCCCAGATTTACAAAGGAAAAAAGACACACAGGGTGGGTTTTCAGAGCTCTGGGGATTTTTAAATTGCAAATAGGTCATTGTGGACCACTAAAAGAAAAATTGGGAATCACCGAAGTGCCCAGCAGCAGGGGAATAAATAAGGCACTGTGTTTGGGGCTGGACGATGGAACCCCAGTAGAGCAAGGACCTGAATTCAAGCCCCTGGTCCCCACTTGCAGAGATAAAGTTTCACACATGACAAAGCATGCTTGCAGATGTCTCTTTCCCTCACTCCACCTCCACCCGCCCCTTTCAATTTCTCTCTCTCTTATCAAGAAGGAAAAAAGGAAGGAAAAATGGCCACTAGGAGCAGTGGATTCACCATGCAGATACCAAGCCTCAGTTATAACCCTGGCGGGAACAAAAAAAAAAAAAATCACAGAACACTGTGTTCATCAGATGAACTATTGTGTGACAGCCCAAATCATTATATCTATAATGAATAACACATATTGTCTAAAAAATTGTATGGTAGAATTTTTCCTCTCAGGATTCTGGTCATTTGCCATGTATACAAGAATGTTACTATGTTATCTTCTTTTCTGTAGAGAACAGTTTTCAAAAACTATTTCTGAAGTAGTCAGTGCCTGAATATTGTATCTTGAGAAAGAAAACTGCTAAACAGTGGATTTGATTATGACATCATGCATAAAACTCAGTTTTATGTAAAGGCAGTTTAAATTAGGAGCCTAAAGTAAATGACTACATATAGGTGGGCTGGAACCTGGGTTTATAGTATAAAATGTTTAGTAGAAGTAGGGTATCCTTGTCTAGTTCCCACTCTTGGGGAATGTCTTTTCAGTCTTTAACTATGACGTATGAGACTTGTTCAACTTGAAAAGGTTACTGAAACTATGGCTAAGTTTTTTGTTTGTTTTTTTTTTGCTATTAAACATGTTGCAGACATTATTCCCCGTCCACCATGTCTCTTTAAACTTTATTTCTGTTTGTATTTTATACTTATAAATGTTCTTTTAAGTTATAGTCATTTGTGGCAGAGAAAGACCAGAAAGCCACTCTGGCATATGTGGTAGTGGAGGCCAAACTTGGGACCTCATATGATATGTGCAAATCCTGTGCTCCCCCATCAAACCACCTCTGCAGACACAAAGAGGTTTTTGGTTTTTAGTGGGTTTGTTTCCATTAAGCTCAGCTCTGGTCTATGGTAGTGCTAGGAATTGAACTTGGGACGTCAGAGCCTTAGACATGAAAGTCTTTTGCAGAACCATGATGTTGTCTCCCCAGCCTAAAAATTAAAATAAAATAAAGCAGACACTTCTGGAATGGGACAAATGACATCAAATATCATTTCTGCTTGGCAGATATTTATTAACCACTGTTGTGCACAGCATGAGCAAGTTGTTTCCATGGCCCCGTGGCTCCCACTGCCCCTCAGAGCCTAGAGCTGGGCTGCAGTGATGTCCTAGCCTGTTTCTCAGGCTGGGACAAAAGTGGGCAGACCAGCCCAGTACCAGCACCTCACAGCCTTATGGCTTCATGAGGAGACATTCTAAGGTCTCTGCTGACAGCAGCAGCCTGTCTGATCACTGGAGCTGGTGGCCAAGGCCAATGTCGCTCTTCACGGGGTCAGTCCCTGGCTGGAGTGTTTTCTAAAGGGAGTCATCTCTCTAGCCCTCCTCCACCAGCAGAGGCCATGGACCATGGGTGACAGAGCTTCCTGGATACATGCTCTATCCCCAGGGGTCTAGGGGGTGTTAGATACTCAGACTTAATAGGGATATTGTGCCAAAAGAGTGAGAGGCCAGGGAAAGCTGGATAAAAAGAGCTCCAGGTCCAAATGTGAGGAGTGTGTCCTTCCTGGACATGCACAGATCCCTGAGTGAGGGCCTTGTGCTGGAATGACTTAGGGACCAGCTATCAGACTGGAAGACCCAAAGGTCCTCTCCCAGTCCTTAGGAGGAGGGCAGCTCAGAGCCTCCCACTGGAGGACCCTGGGGACCCCTTGTTTCAGGGCTTTTGAGCCTGCCCTGAGGTGTGAGTTCCTTCAGAGCACCTTCCCACCTGGCGGCAGGCCATCCTCAGCAGGAGGCTCAAAGCCAGAGTTGTAGTAGATATGTTCATAGCTGTGGCTTGTCCCATCGATGGTGGAGGGGTGCTCTGGGCATGAGGCCTTCTTGGCTATAACTTCCTCTGCCTGCTTCTGCTGCAGGACGAGGCCTGGGTTGACATCGGGCCCTGGAGAAGAAGAGAGACAGATAGACACCATCCAGGAGACCTTGGGAGGAATGTAGAGCCCTGAGCTCCAGCACTGGCCCCTACCCAGGTGCCTGCCCCCTAAAAGCCAGAAGCCATTCCAGCTGGCATCTCACATTGCCCTCAAACCTTCCAGAGCAGATTCCTGCCATTGGCACACTCTGAGGAGAGGTCCAAGCCTTGCCCAGTAGGCCTATGGATCTTGTCTCTCTCCTCTCTCCAAGACTCCTCCTCACCTTCCCCATACTAATATCCACAGCCAAGCAAGGCTGCTCCTCATAGTGCAGACAGATGCAGGGCCTTGTGTGGCTCTCTGTCCAAGCTGTTGCCACCCACTTCCCAAACACACATTCTCCTCTTCCAAAGGGAGTGAGGACTGTAGCACCAGGTACAGCATGGTCTCTACCCATTCTCTGTCTGCCTCTCTACCAGCTCTGTAACAGAGACAGGACTCTTACTTCCTGATGTGTGAGATGGTAATGACAGCCCATGAGGTAGTACAGTAGACAAAGTGCTGGACTGTTAAGCATGAGGTCCTGAGTTCCATGCCTGGTAGCACATTGCTGGAGTGACTGTCTGCTTCTCTCTCCTCTCTCATAAATCAATATATCTTTTTTTATTATTATCTTCTTTTTTACTTATTGGATAGAGACAGCCAGAAATCAAGAGGAAGGGGGATGTAGAGAAGGAGAGAGACAGAGAGACACCTGCAGTCCTGCTTCACCACTTGTAAAGCTTTCCCCCTGTAGGTGGGGAATGAGGGCTTGAACCTAGGTCTTTGCTCATTATAACATGTGTGCTCAACCAGTCGCACCACCACTCAGCCAATATATCTTTTTTTAAAAAGAAATCAATGTATCTTTTTAAATCAATATATTTAAAAAAGAAAGAAAAGGGGGGGCTGGGTAGTGACAAACCTGTTTGAGCGTACATGTTACCATACACAAGGACCCAGGTTCGAGCCCCAACTCCCCACCTACAGGGGGGAAGCTTCACAAGCAGTGAAGCAGGTCTGCAGGTGACTCTATTTCTCTCTCCTTCTCTATCTCCTCCCATCCTATCCAATAAACTAGGAAGAAAAAAGAAAGGGAGGGACGAAAGAGAGAAGCTGGAAGGAAGGGCCTTTGGGAGCAATGGATTTGTAGTGTCAACACTGAGCCCCAGCAGTAACCCTGGTGGCAATAAATTTAAGAAAAATGTTTAAGAAAGAAGAGAAAAGAACAAGAAAATATCACTTGTCTGCAGGGTGAAGACAAGGGGGACACAAATGTCATCATTGTGGCCGGGGGTGCCCCTAGCCTGCTCACTAGGCAGGGCCAGCACTCTCTCCTGTCAGCTTTCCTCTCGGGATTAAGAAATAGCTGATGTGGTTAATCTCCCACTTTACTGCATGGGAGGTTCCAACTTTGAGACCCGGTTCCACATGGGAGCACCATGGCATCTGTGGAAACTCTACATATAGTGGAACCACACTGTGGTATCTCTCCCTCTCTCTCTATCCCCACCCCAAATAAAGTGGAAAAAAATAGAGGCAACCCAGGAACAGTAAAATTGAGCATGCATGAGACCCCAGCACCACTAAAAACAGTTTAATGAATCTTGTGCTTAATGATGAGGGTACAGAAGTGGACCTGCCAGAAGGAAGCCCTGGAGGGTGTCGAGAGGTACCATGGACAAGCGAGGCTTACGGACTGGATTTTTGCTAAGGAAATTCCAAAGTGAGAGGCAGAGGGTTCTGCCAAAAATATGGTCCTCCCAGCAGTGACAAGAACTCAAAAGTCACGATGAGCTCCTGCCCAGCTTCCGAGGGCCAGTGAAATGAACCATAGCTGACCCATAGTATAGGATGAATCTTCTTTTTATATTTGAAATTTATTTATGTATTTATTTTTTACTAGAACACTGCTCAGCTCCTCTGGCTGATGGTGGTGCTGGGGATTGAACCTGGGACCTCAGAGCCTCAGGCATCAAAGCCTTTTTGCAGAATCATCACACTGTCTCCCTAGCCTTATTTATTTATTTATTTATTTATTTATTTATCTTTCCTCTGAGTCTCAGACATGAAAGTGACTTGCAGAACCATTATGCTATCTCCCAAATGATTTTCTTTTTAACTTTAGTTTTATTTTATTGCTTATTATGTGTAAAAGAAAATGAGTCTCTAGTCACTATCAGGCCACTCCATCAGCTGGGGCCCTATTCAGGGAGTCCTAAGATTCCCAAACAGACATGATGGGCCTAGACCTCAAATAAATCCCTCTCTCCATTGTTACTAGTCATCTCTATCAGGAACAATAAAATAGACCCCGTTGTGGGCCCCCTATAGGACCTTGCCCTCAACTTGGATCACCAATGGTAGAGAATGTTCCATCCTCTGAAGGGAGGATGGACAACATACTCTATGCTACACCTGAGGAAGATGGGTTGATATTGGGGAAGCTTGGAATGTTCCTACTCATGATCACAGAATATGAGCTCAGATCTACAGGGATGCAGAGGTCACATAGGCTCCTAAGCTGATTATGGGTCCCAGATCACATCAAATTGATGGGGTTTACAGTCAACAATATTTATAAACCTTTCCCATATTAGGGAGCTACTCTCTTCCCTGATCCAGCTTTCTGGTCCTTTTTGAGCCATGACATCATCTCCCCAGACAATAACTTGGATCCACCTGCATATCAGATTTCAGGCTCAGGGGAAAAAGAAAAAGAAAAAAAAAAAACTAGTATAGCCACAGGCCCTTTGGAATTTAACTAAAATATGCCTACTAGCTATCTACAAAATGGAGGACCCCCCCCCCAACTCTTCATCTGCACTATTCTAGCCTTTAGGTTTATGATTGTTCAACAATTTGCTTGACTTTGTATGTTAACTCTCTTTTCAGCCACCAGGTTCCAGATGCTAGCATGATGCCAGCCAGACTTCCCTGGACAGACAACCCCACCAATATGTCCTGGAGCTCTGATTCCCTGGAACCCCGCCCCACTAGGGAAAGAGAGAGGCAGGCTAGGAGTATGTATTCACCAGTCAATGCCCAAGTTCAGCGGGGAAGCAATTACAGAAGCCACACCTTCCACCTTCCGCATTCCACAATGACCTTGGGTCCGTACTCCCAGAGGGTTAAAGAATAGGAAAGCTGTGGTCCTGGAGGTGGCACAATGGATAAAGCATTGGATTTTCAACCATGAGGTCCTGAGTTCAATCCCTGGCAGCACATGTACTAGAGTGATATCTGGCTCTTTCTATCTCTCCTATCTTTCTCATAAATAAATAAATAAATAAATAAATAAATAAATAAATAAAATCTTTAAAAAAAATAGGAAAGCTATCAGGGGAGGGGATGGGATATGGAGATCTGGTGGTGGGAATTGTGTGCAGTTGTACCCCTCTTATCCTATGGTTTTGTCAATGTTTCCATTTTATAAATAAAAGAAGAAAAGAAAAGAAAAAGAAAGAAAGAGAGAAAGAAAGGTAGAAGAGTCTCACATGAGACTGACAGAGAGAAGCCAGAGCACTGCTGCTAAATCTGATGCTGGGGACTGAATCCAGAAGCTCAGATGTGCAAGTCCAGTGTTCTCCCTGTCAAGCCCTTCCTTTTCCAGCCCCTTGGACTGATTTTGTCACCCATTTGTGAGTCATGAGACCAGTTTCATAGGTAACACCCATGATTTTTTAAAAGGCACTGACAGGGGCCAGGTGGTGATGTACCTGGTTGAGCACAAATGTTACAGTGCCCATGGACCTGGGCTCAATCCCCCTGGAAAAATATCAGAAGGCTTCCCAGGCAGCCAGCCGAAACCAGAGCTCGCTCTATTCAGCATGTGTGTGCTTCATGATGAGGAATCAGGTCCTGGCTAGAACCAGTGACAGACTGCAGCTGTCAGGGAAACGAGCCTGAGACTCACATCTGCCAGCAGAGGCTGCAGCATCCCAGCCAGGAAGGCCACATGCTGGGAACTGTGACCTTGGCTGCAGGAGGTCTGAGGACTCACCCACGAAGCTGAGGACAACCGGCAGGAAGACCAGGCCATGCAGCAGCCCCAGCAGAGTGATGAGGAGGTTGAGGCGGAAGAAGAAGATTTGAATGAGCTGGGCCTTAGCCAGGCCCAGGACCAGGATTCCAGGCAGGTTGGTCATGGCCACTCCCGCGAACACCTGTGGGTGGGGGGCGGGTGGGCGTCAGGTGGGGCACTGGGTAGCCAGCAGGGACCCGAGGGGTGGGTGGCCCAGCACTCACCGCACTGCCCATGTTGATGGTGGCCTCCCTGGCTCTCTCTAGGCGGGTGGGCTTGGTGCTGACAGCAAAGGCACGTGTGATGTGAGACACAAACTCCACAGAGATGCCCACTGCCTGCGGGCAGAGGGGGACATCAGTGTGAAAAAGCCCAGGGCTGGGGATCTCCCCGGATCTCAGCAGAAGCAGCTAGACTCTGGCAAGGCCTGGAGGGTGTCACAGTCAGGGAGACAAGCAGTAGCAGAGTTTGAGAGTATTAGAGCTGAGTCACTGCATGTGCCAGAACAACACTCTGGTTTTCTCTCTCCAATGAATAAATATGCATTATTTTATTTTATTTATTTTTACCAGAGCTCTGCTCAACTCTGGTGGTACAGAGGACTGAACCTGGGACTTTGGAGCTTTGGACATGAAAGTCTCTTTGCGTAACCATTATGCTATATACCCTGCCCCACACATATTTTTTTTTAATTTTTATTATCTTTATTTACTGGATAGAGACAGAAATTAAGACAGTAGGGGAGACAGAGAGGGAGAGAGAAAGAGAGACACCTGTAGCACTGCTTCACCACTTGCAAAGCTTTCCTACTGCAGATGGGAACCAGGGGCTCGAACCCAGGTCCCTGAGCACTGTAATACATGTGTTCATCCAGGTGTGTCACCACCCAGCCCCCACATATTTTTATTTTTATAGAGACATAGAAGGCAAAGAAAGTGAGTAAAAGAGACCACACCACCGAAGCTTCCTTCATTGTGGTGGGGGCCGGGAATAGACCTGGGTCATGCACGTGCCTAAGCAGCACACTAAGTAAGCTACTTCACTAGCCCTTTTTATTTTTAAATGTTAATATGTGCAAGGACTCAGGTTCAAGCCCCAGTCTCCACTTGGAAGCTACACAAGCAGTGAAGCAGGGATCTCTCTCTCTCCCTCTCTATCTCCCTGAACCTCTCAACTTCTTAAAAAATTTTATTTATAAAATGGAAATATTGACAAGACCATAGGATAAGAGGGATGCAATTCCACAAAATTCCCACCACCAGAATGCCGCAACTTTTTAATTTTAATTGCCTCTAGGGTTATCAGTGCCAGCTCTACAAAGCCACCACTCCTGGTGGCCTTTTTTTTTTCTCTCTCTCTTTCTAGTTTTTATTAGAAAGGATAGAGAGATAGATATTGAGAGAGGACAGGGAGAAAGAAAGATAGAAACTTGAAGATCTGATTCACTGCTTGTGAAGTGTCCCCCTTGCAGGTGGAGAGTGGGTGCCCAATCCTGGGTCCTTGCGCGTAGTGATATGTATGTTTAATTGGGTATACCACCACCTGTCCCCTTCGCCTCAACTTCTTTCTGTCCTATCAAATAAAAAAATAACGAGAGAAAGAAAGGAAGAAAGAAAGAAAGGAAGGAAGGAAGGAAGGAAGGAAGGAAGGAAGGAAGGAAGGAAAGAACCGGAGCATCATTCTGACACATGCAATGCTGGGGATCAAACCTAGACTTCATACTTGAAAGGCCAACATTTTATTCACTGTGTCACCTAGGCTGCTGAATAAATAAATAAATACTTTAAAATAATAATAGCTGGAGTAGGGGCAGATAGCATAATGGTGCTACAAAGAGACTCATGCCTGAGCCTCCAATGTCCCAGGTTCAATTCCCTGCATCACCATAAGCCAGAGCTGAGCAGTGCTCTGGGAAAAAAAGTGTGTGTGTGTGTGTGTGTGTGTGTGTGTGTGTGTGTGTGTGTGTGTTAACTGGGCTTCAGTGCTGTGGTGCCTCTCTCTCTCTCTCTCTCTCTCTCCATTTCTTTACCAAGTAAAGAAATGCTATGCTGACCAGGGAGCTGTGCCACTGGGCAGGCATAAGGCCCCACCTATGCATAATAACTGGGGTGTCCCCATGGGCTTACAGTGACCAGGTTGATGAGGGACACAGCATTGTAGCTGATGCCCCACAGGGCCATGAAACCCACTGTATCCACAAGAATCATGATGATGGAGAAGACATTGAGGAGGCCGGAGCGCAGGTCCATGCCCAGCAGGAGGCAGCAGACAGCAAAGGTGGGCAGCAGGCAGATGCTCAGCATGAACAGCCCCTCAGGCACCACCTTGAGGTACTGCTCGTAGAACACGTTGGTGATCCTGCAGGCCACACGGCGTTGTCACTGCCCGGGTAGGGCCCCTCCCATCAAAGCTCAGGCTCGGGTGGGGAGCGTGGGGGGTGGGGGGAATAGGTGGAGAAGGGCAGGTACAGGCAGGGCCGGGGAAGCCTCCAGCCAGGTCCATCAGACCCTCAGCCACCCGCCTGGCTCAGTCGGTCCCGGGCCTCACGTGTAGGGGAAGACCTCAAAGTCCGGGTCAGTGCCCGGCACCTTCCTCAGATCGGCAGTGATGTTGGCCGCCAGCTCCCGGGCAGCCCGCAGAGCTTCTGTGTAATCCTGAGAGTTCTTCAGTGGTGTGTGGTAGGCCATGAACCTGGAGGCTGGTTGGGCAGACAAAACTCAGGGCAAACTGCAGGGTCCCCGGAATACTTGAAGGGCAGGTCCAGCTGGGCCTGGGCTCTGCAGCCGCTGTTTTGAAATTTCTCTCTCTCTCTCTTTCTCTCAATCTGTGTGTGTGTGTGTGTGTGTGTGTGTGTGTGTGTGTGTGTGTGTGTGTGTGTTTCATTCACGATGCTATCATACCATTTTTCTTAATGGAGATAGAGAGAGCAGCACATTTAAGAGACCACATTACCAAAGCTTCAATTTGATGGGGGGGGGGGGGGGGAGGCTCAAACCCAAGTCTTGAAAATGGCAAAGCAGGGCACTATTCAAATGAGCTATTTCACCTGCCCTTTTTATCCATTTTATTCCAGAGAGTAGCACCAATGCACCCTCCATGGTGCACCCCACTATGCTGTCCGTGGTGCTCAAACCAGCACCTCATACACACTAAAGTGTGTATTCCACTAGGTGAGTCACGTCTCGGCCCGTGTGGAATCCGAGATACATGCTGAACAGTGGACCCTTGTCTGGTCTTTTTGCACCCAGTCCTGCTGACTCTGCAGCTGGTGGAGACCTGAGTCCCAGCCCTGCCTCTGAGGGACAGAACCATAAGAGGTAGTCCAGCTAACCCACATGCATTCAGTGTACCTTTAAAGCATGTTTCAGAGACTAAAACTCAGTTTCACCCCTTACCCAATGAGCATGCTCCTGGAGGGAAGACTGACAGAACAAAGTTGTGGACTTGTCAGAGTTGTAGTCTAGACTGACCACTGACTACATCCAGGTGTGACCTGTGCATGTGAGAAGGGGGTGCTGCATAGTACTAAATGCAAGGACCTGCGCAAAGATCCCAGTTCAAGCCCCGCTCCCCGCCTGCAGTGGGGGGATCACTCCACAAGCAGTGAAGCAGATATGCAGGTGTTTTTCTTTCCCCCTCTCTATCTTCTCCTCCCCTTTCAATTTCTCTCTGTCCTATCCAATAAAACAGAAAAAATGGTTGCCAGGAGCAGCGATAACCCTGGAGGCAAAAAAAAAAGGATGCTGTCAACTGCTGGCTGTGGATTGGGAGGTAGGGAGGAGGAGGTGCCAAGGCAAATGGGAGCTGAGATCTGGGAGCAGCTCATCAGGACAGGGACAGAGACAGAGACAGAATGGTCAGAAGGCTCCATGAAGGACAACAAAGAGGTGACTGGAAGGTGGTGCAGTGGATAAGGAATTGAACTCTCAAACACAAGGTCTCAAGTTTGATCACTGGCAACACCTGTGCCAATATGAGGCTCTGCTTCTCTCTCCTTCTCCTCTCTCTCATTAGTCAATAAACAAATATTTTTTATGAAAGACAGAGAGAAGCTGTTGAATAGAGAAGCAGTTCCCAAGAGAAACCAAGTCTCCCTTACCGACCCCCCCCCCCCCAAAGAGGCCTTCCTTACCTAGAATCTGCCCATCAGGGGCCAAGTCCACGGAGGTGCTGTAAGCTGCCAGCCCACTGCAGAAAGAACACAGAACAAAGGCTAAGCCAAGCCTGGGCCCGCTCCTCACTTTTGGGCCCCCACAGCACCCTCCCAAGCCAGATCCCCTCTGACCTACCCTTTGGGACATTTGATATTGGGCATGTCATTCAGAAACCAGGGCAGGTACTTGTGGAACTGCTCTACCGTTGGCCGCACAGGGCCCAATGTCAAGCCCATGCAGTTCTTAAGACAGGCCAGGGAGGCTGTGGAAAGAGTGAGGATGGGGGCCAGGCTAAGTGCACTTACTGCCATGCACAAGGACCTAGGTTTAAGCCCCCTCTCCCCCACCTACAGGGGGAGCTTCACAATTGATGAGTCAATGCTACAGGTCTATCTCCCTCTCCCTCTCCCTCTCCTTCACTCTCTCTCTCCCCTCCCCCCCGCCCATATCTTCCTTCCCTATCAGTTTCTCTATGTTCTACAAAACAAAAGTTAAAAAATTTAAAAATCAGGGGTCCAGGTGGTAGCACAACCAATTAAACACACATAGTACCATGCGCAAGAACCTAGGTTCGAGCCCCCACTCCTTACCTGCAGAGACAACACTTCATAAGAGGTGAAGCTAGTCTGCAGGTATCTGTCTTTGTTTCTCTCTCTCTATATATATATATATATATCCTCCCCCTCAATTTATGTATTTCCTATACAATTAAAAAAACAGAAAGACATCAAGGGCAACAAAGGGGAATAAATAAATAAAAATAAATATTAAAACATTTAAAATAAATAAATAAATAGAAAGAAAGAAAAAATAGCCACCAGGAGCAGTGGATTTATAGTGCTGGGACCACACCAAGCCTCATAGATAGCCCTGGAGACACACGCATACACACACACACACACACACACACACACACACACACACACGATGATGATGATGATTGATGATGATAGTTAAAGGATAGGGGTTGTGGGCAACAGCTCCAGGTCCCTCAGCCCCCATTCCAGCCACCATTCCCAAGATACTCAGCATGGCAAGCACACTACTTATGTTACTCTAGAGGAACTGCATTAATCTCCATCTGGGGTGAGGAACTCCCCCCTACCCACTGGGGCCTCTGCACTCCACCTGCATGGGCCAACTCTTGCTTCTGGTCCCCATGGCATCAAGCACCAGCGCACCTTGCACGACCCAGGAGGGGCACTGCCACCCACCTGCACAGGTGCTCAGACCCTGTGCTCCCCCAACCCAGCCCACAGTGCTCTCCACAGCTCCCCCAGGTGATGGTGACAGTGGTGCATTGAGCACGGGGAGGAGGAGGAGGGGGGCACACTCACTGACAGTTGAGGGACAGAACTGGTCTTTGTTGGGGCCAAAGCTGTAGATGCGACAACAGGAGGACGGGGTCAGCCAGTCAATGAAGTCATCCACCCAGGAGGAGGCTGGGATGGCAAGGTAGGACCTGGTGTGGGGACAGCAGAAGGTCAAGGGGTGGGGCCAGGCTGGCAGGTCCTATCTATGCATCTCCTACCAGCACACTGAGCTTCCCCCAGGCACCTACCAGCAGGGGAGCAGGGGCTACTTCAGTGGGTGGGAACACAGCACTCACAACTTGGGGAACTCCGTGGCATACTGGATCTTCTGGGTCATGGAGAAGTTGTTGCACCCAGCGCTGGAGCAGATGGCATCCATGCCAGCCTCCGTGGAGAAGTTGTAGCCCCCAGTGGTGACAAAGTACACCGGGGCCCCCACTTCAAAGTATTGGTTCAGAAAATGGAAATAGTCGAGCAGGTAGGAATCCTGAGTGGAAAACATTCAGTGAGATCAGGCCCAGATGCCCCAAGGGGTCACACCAGCCCAGGCCATGCACAGAGGTGCTTGCTCCCAGGGGCACATGTCGTATGCTTTACATTGGTTTGTTCTAGCCCTCCCCCCGCCAAGAGAATTGGATCAGGCCTGCTAATTTCGCGGGCCCGCTTGGCCCCGCCCAAAAGAAACCCCGAGAGAGGGTTCCTGAGTCGGAGAGTTCCTGAGTTCCCGAGTGACAGAGTTCCAGAGTTCCTGAGTTCGACAGTGCGAGAGTTTCAGAGGGCTCTCAAGTACGAGAGTTTCAGAGTGCCAGAGTTGGAGAGTTCCTGAGTTCCAGAGTAAGAGAGAGAGTGCTTGCGCCGCCGCAAAGAGACAGCAGAGTTCTGTTTGGTGATTAGTTTGTCTTAGTTTGTGAATCGTTGTTCCTGAATAAAGAAATACAGCTTCCCTGCCCAGCCGTTGTCTCTGCGTCTCTGTTACCCGCCCGTGAAGCTAGACCCCGCCCGGCCAGAGCCTTCCGAAAATTTTAACAACAGGCACATTCACAGACATTCTCGGAGTCACAAGCACAAACAACAAAACTGCGGCTGACATGTTCTCAGTTTGGCACAATCTGGTCTAAGGAGCTGGTGTGGATAGCCCCCATCTGCAACCCCAGTGCACCCTGTGTCTCACGGCCTACTCCCTTCTCCTGTGACATGCAACTCAAAGTGATGGCAGGGGAGACAAGCTGGGAGAAACCCAACTCTCTGCTGAGACAGAAACTATGCCTGCTGAGTCTGTGTGCTGACTCTTTCAGAACCCTAGTCAGTTCTCTCTCCCTCTTTATTTCTCTCTTTATTTATTTATTTATTTATTTATTATCTTTATTTATTTATTTATTGGTTAGAGACTACCAAAAATTGAGAGGAAAGGGGAGATATCAAGGAAGAGAGACAGAGTGATACCTGCAAAACTGCTTCACCACTTGTGAAGCTTTCTCCCTGCAGGTGGTGGCTGGGGGCTTGA